>NC_041386.1:515013898-515014420 GCF_002162155.2 Triticum dicoccoides
CCCGTCACCGCCACCCCGTACGTCCCCGTCGTCGTCGCCGCCCCGGCCCGTACGTCCCCGTCCCCGTCATCGCCGCCCCGTCCATGTCCCCGTCGTCGTCATCCCCGTCGTCGCCGCGCCCGTCGCCATCCCCGTCGCCGCCCCCCGTCGCCTCTCGCCTCGCCGGTGAGCGCGCGCACACACACATACATTTTTTGTTTTTTAGTTATACAAATAGTTAGAAATTTTTCTGTTTTTTAGAAATTGTTAGAAATTTTTCTGTTTTTCAGAAATAGTTAGAAATGTTAGAATTGTTAGAATAGTTAGAAACGTTAGAATTGTTAGAAATTTTTCTGTTTTTTAGTTATAAAAAAGTTAGAATTGTTAGAAATTTTTCTGTTTTTTAGAAATAGTTAGAAATGTTAGAATTGTTAAAATAGTTAGAAATGTTAGAATTGTTAGAAATTTTTCTGTTTTTTAGTTATAGAAATAGTTATAAAAAAGTTAGAATTGTTAGAAATTTTTCTGTTTTTTAAAAATTGT
>NC_041386.1:515014458-515021803 GCF_002162155.2 Triticum dicoccoides
TTCTGTTTTTTAGAAATTGTTAGAAATTTTTCTGTTTTTTAGAAATAGTTAGAAATGTTAGAATTGTTAGAATAGTTAGAAATGTTAGAATTGTTAGAATAGTTAGAAATGTTAGAATTGTTAGAAAATTTTCTGTTTTTTAGTTATAGAAATAGTTATAAAAAAGTTAGAATTGTTAGAAATTTTTCTGTTTTTTAGTTATAGAAATAGTTATAAAAAAGTTAGAAATTTTCCTTTTTTTTAGTTCTAGAAATATTAGAAATGTTATAGAAATGTTAGTTATATAGAAATGTTAGAAATTTTAGTTATCAAAATCCAATCATTAAAAAAATGTTACTTTTTGCGGGCACATAGCTAGTATTTGTTCTCGACGATGCCCGGCCCGCATTCTCACCGTCGAACCGTCCGTGACGATGTCCGACTGACCCATGTCCGGGACTGGGCTCCGCCGGGCTGGCACTAGGAGGTGCTGCCTGGAGGGGCGCGCCGCTTGATGAGGAACCCGGCCCTGGGTCCCGTCATCGATCCTGATCTCATTTGGTGGCGTTCGCGTGGGCCAGTTTCGGTGCGGAGGGAGCCGGCCCCGTCGGAGGTGGTACGTCGCCGTGTCAGGGAGGAGGACGAGCACGTCCATCGCTACATGGTTGCATTAGAGGGCGGCAGGTTCTCAATACCTGGCAGTTTCTTCAGGGATCTCACTTCAGCTATGATCCTGTGAGGGTTCCTTCTCTTTGGGTGTCCACCGCCCGCGCCGCAGGAACCGTGAGTGTCCTAGATTCTTCTGTAGTATTCGATCTTTATTAGCTACCTAGCCAGTGATGTACTCGATATATAATATTCAAGACGATGTATTCGAGATTATATATTATTCAAGACGATGTATTCGAGATTATATCTATTATGCGAGACGATGTATTCGAGATTATATCTATTATTCGAGACGATGTATTCGAGATTATATCTATTATTCGAGATGATGTATTCGAGATTATATCTATTATTCGAGACGATGTATTTGAGATTATATCTATTATTCGAGACGATGTAATTTGAATACTAAATTGTTTTATATTTCTTTTGGCATAGTTAAATAAAAGCTATGGCGGACAATACCGACAGAGAGGGAGAACAGACCATGTTCGATATAATACGCGGGCCAGATGATGATCAGAATGAAGAAGATTATGACGGTTCCAAATTTCTAAACAACACCGGAGTGGGTGATATGATATTCGATCGCGACGACCGAATTGATGAAGTCATGAACTACGATTCTGACAACACCGGAGAGGTATATATATTTATATAAGCAGGCATCTGGTGATCATCACATGTTTTAAATGAGTTGAAGATATATTAACGAATTGATCTTTCTTCTTTCAGCCATCCGGATCGAGCAAATCTTCAGGCAACAGGACGAAACGAGGCCCGAACAAAAAGTTGAAGGAGGGCGCAAAGTATAATATCGAGGCAATCAAACCTAATGGCGAACCATTAGCGCCTAAGAAGATTGCAGACAAGTTGGTTCGTCAGTGCGGAGTTCTTGTGAAGGACCAATTCCCGATCTCCCTTCAAGAATGGAGAGAGCCAGCAAAGCCATGTCCAGATCTTACTTTTGTCGACGACAGACAAAAAAGTCTGCTTTGGGATACTCTCATGGAACATTTCACCCTACCAGATCATTTCACAGAAGCATATGTGCAGAAAGTCAAGGACGCTGCTCTTAGGAAGATGGCGGTTGCATTCAAGAACCACAAGAATCGTGAATGGTACAAGTACGTCAAGGGAGGAAGGAAGACTCCAGTATTCGAGGGAACACTAGAGAATCAAAGTGCTCATTGGGACGATTTCGTGAAATTCAAGGATTCAGAATTATCTAAGGAACGGTCAAGAATAAACAAGGCCAATGCTGCAAAAAAGGATAAGTTCCATAAGCTGGGGCCAGGTGGCTATGCGGTGGGAATGCCTAAGTGGGATAAGTTTGAGAAAGAGATGCTGGATGCAAGTGTCACTCCAGAAACATTGAGCTGGCCCCCCAGGTGCAGGACTTGGTTCTATGCGCATGGGGGGAGTTGGACCCGAAGACAGGCAAAGTTTCCAAGAAGGCATGTCTGCACGGAGCCGAAGATAAGCTACTTGTTGCAATAGAAGAGGCTCGATCCGGGTTGTTCGAGCCCAACATAGAAAATGACGAGCTTACGCGTGCCTTGGGAAATCTTGAACACCCGGGAAGAACACGAGGCATGGGCGCTATTCCGTGGCTATGAGGGGTTTTCGGACTGGAACGCCGACCACAGAACCCGTGCGAGAAAGAAGATTGCGGAGGAGAAGAAGAGGAAGATGGAGGAGGAGCAGAGGAAGCTCGACTATGAACGCCTTCAAGGCCTAGAATCAGCGCACGTGAACTTGGCAATCAAATTCCAGCGGCAGCTGGAGCAGATCGACTCACTTAGCCAGCAAAGGGGGTCTCAGCAGCTGCAGCAGCTAGCGGATGATCGAGCATTGGATACCACCGCCCCATCCATGTAGAGAAGCAGCGTGGGTTCCGCCCCATTTGACGCAATGCTGGATAGATACCCCGTGGATGACATCGCGAAGAACACTAACTACGAGCTACACTTCAAAATTAAGAACATATCCTTGAAGGTGGCGGATGGCGTTGCTTATACAAATTCCCCCGATGCAACCTTCCATTGCAACCCGATTCCAGCAGGCTATGCTCGTGTCGTGGTTGATGAGGTGGTGGACCAATATTCGGGGCTAGAGCTTGAAATTCCTAGAGGTGATGAGGAGCACACACTCGGAGATGCCAAACATCGTATCATCCTATGGAGAAAGGATTGCATCATCTTTCGAAGGCCACCGACACCGTGTCACCCGACTCCTCGTCGAAGTCCGCCACCGAGTCAGCAGACTCCCACTCCTCCAAGTCCACCAACGCGTGAGGCCACTCCTCCTCCTCCAAGTCCGGCAAAGTGTCAGGCCACTCCTCCTCCAAGTCCGACACAGCGTCAGACGTCCACTCCTCCTCCAAGTCCGGCACAACCTCAGGCCACTACAAGTCCGGCACAGCTTCAGGCCACTCCTCCTCGTCCAACTCAGCCCCGTCAGCCGTCTTCGCCACCTCAGCAATCGCAGAAGAGACACCCCGCAGCTATGGTGCGTAGCAGTACGAGTCGAGGTCATAGTACAGGAAGTACAGGCGGAGGCAAGCGATATAAATATGGTCCAAACCTCACTACTCCTCTTCCTTAGAGGGATTACGACAGGACCGAGGATCAAACCAATGCCATAGTGCGGGCAGAAGGCGACGCCCATTTTGGACCGAAACCGCCACCGCCGCCAAGGGAGAAAGTGCATGTGGAAGTAGTTGACCACTTCATTCGTATGGCTCAACCACCAGCTCCTAAGCCTGTTGACACAGACTATGAGCACCACATCAGGAAGTTACATCGACAACGTCTACAGAAGGAGGCGAGCTCGAGCTGGAGCAAACAACAAGCAGCTGTCAAAAAATGCAGGAAAACCATTGCCCAGCTGGGAGAACAGGTGGCGCAATCGATCCCCCCGCTTGTTGAGCCGCCAACAACACGTGACAGTACGTGCGCCCAATATTATTGTGGCCAAACAGTTTACATTCCTGAGGTGGGCGATGTGGTAATAACCCAGGAGCATATAATGCAGGCTGAAACTCTCAAAATCACTGTTGGACAACTCCTCGAGATTGAGGACATGCCTGTGCTTACAGAGGAGGAAATAAAATGGAAATATGCCCGGGGCCAAACTTTGGTCAAGCCAGAAGAGGTCAAGAAGCTCCCAACGAGAATGTATGAATTGCATCAATGGTACATGGACATTACCAAGAGATCCGATCGAGAGTCTCTCATGGTGCAAGTCAAGAAGGATCATTACTACCATGAGAAACCTATGACCGTTGAGTATTCTGAACTGTTTCAGTTATACAATCAAGACGCACTCGACAAATCTATCGTCAGTTGCTATCGTCTGTAGGTGATTTCTTTCTGTAATTTAAGTCTCAAGCTAGCTGTAGTGATCCTTTTGATCAATCATTACCTGTAATTATCCTCACTATATTCTTTTCTGTGGTATTATGCAGGATGAAGATGTATGAAATGAGAAAAGGTGGACGCTATGGCATTGGGTTCATTGACCCAAACACCGTTAATGAATACACATGGACAATAAACAAGCATCATGAAAAGCAGGTAGAGGACAGCATGCTAGAGTTCTTGAAGCGCCTCAAATACAATGAAGATATACAACTTCCTTACAACTTCCAGTGAGTCACACTTTCTTGTACTACAAATTCTCTTTTTTTGCCTACTAGCTAGCTACATGTTTTTGCTTACATATGCCCGCTTAATTAAGACATGCAAACGTGTGTGCATGCAGATTTCACTGGATCTTGTGTATCATTAAAGTTGACGCCGGAATAGTTCAAATACTGGACTCACTACTCAAAGCAAATAGTGACTATAACATCTTGTTTGGGATAGTCAACAGGTAATTTCAATCATTATTAACTATATATCTCGGCGTATTTAGTTCATCATTTCATGATATGAACTATTTAATAACCCCTTTATTCATTTTCTTTGTCGGCGGGCAGGGCTTGGGCAAGGTTCATCAGCGTCACGGAAAGCGAATGGAAACGACAGCTGAAATGGTTTCGACCCAAGGTAAGTAATTAAGTAGTACTAGCAAGCTAGCTAGGTGCCATCTCTTTAATTATCATGCTTGATTAATTATTAATTATCTGATCAAATTAAATTCCATTATCGTAATAAAGGCCCTGAAGCGGGCGCATGGGACTAATCTGTGTGCATTCTGCGTTTGCGAGAACATTCGCATGATGGCGTCCGAAAGGAGCAGATCTCAAAGACAGGAATGGGTACGCTTGTCAGAACACTATTCACAATTTTTACACCATTATCGATATCTAGTCACACAACTAATACACATGCATATTGATCTCCTTCTTAACAGTTCAAAGAGGAGCGGGACAAGCTCCTAGAAATGGAGCGCGTAGAAGCACTTCAAGAGTAAATAGCGGGATTTTTGCTCGACCAGGTCATAAATCCGAAGGGAGAATACTATTACCCGCTACCGCCCCCATCGACCAGGTCATGAACCACTTCCAATTGTCATCGTGCTCCGAAGGCACCAATTAGGCTAATGCCACTAGCTCCGAAGGCAACATGCATATGTAGGATAAATTGTATATAGCTATACATGTGTGTATGTGTGAATTAATATGGTGGTTTGTGAGACATTGATGATATATATATGATTGGTTCTACTAGAAATTATATATATATGTATATATATATATATATATATGCATAACGTGTACAATGTGTAGTATCGTAAAATACCAGCAAACAAAAAATAATTAAAATGGAAAACACAAAATTAAATGAAAAAGAAATCATAAAACCAAAAACCCCCGAAACATTTTAGTACCGGTTGGTGTTACCAACCGGTACTAAAGGGCTCCCGGCCCCCGGAGCTGGCTCGTGCCACGTGGTTGCCCTTTAGCACCGGTTCGTGTTGAACCGGTACTAAAGTGGGGGGCCTTTAGTGACCACAATTTAGTGCCGGTTATGGAACCGGCACTAAAGGGCCTTACGAACCGGTGCTATTGCCCGGTTCTGCACTAGTGTATATTTTTAACAAACTGTAAATGGGCTGTAGTAAATTCCATTAGAATTCAAAAATGAGCAGTACATTCTTACAAAGCGCAAATGGGCTATAAGTTCTCTGCCACACACTTGTGGGCCTACTAAGTTGACGCGTCCCCTAAAAAAGTAAGTTGACGCGTATGCAAGGCTTTGTCAACTTGTAGACAACACATGATTCTAGAAGTACTGGCCGTTGGATGTCCATCCAATGGATGTCGTGCTTCTTCTTCAATCTCGGATATTCTAGCTTCAGCCGCCTAAAAAATGATTCCTCCCCCTGACATCTGGGGCGCACCATTTTGGAGGCTGACGCATGGGCCTAGTAAGTTGACGCTTACCAAGGGCTTTGTCAAGTTAGTCAATATAAACGATTCTAGCTGCAGTGACAGTATGATGTCCATCCAACGGCTGTCGTGTTTCTTCAACCTCTAGTCTTCTTGCTCCAGCCACCCAAAGCAGCACCGGTTGTGTCGCTTGCTCCTGCCTCCCGTGGCTAGCAATGCAGCCACAGAGGCCTCACCGCCCTACTAATCCCACCGCTGGCCAGGCCATCCCTCTACTCACCCACACCCCCTGTTATTCTGCGGCGAGAGCAGCCACACACCGCAGCCGAACCAGCACTACTAGGAAAAGGCCTGTTAGTGGCACACCTATTTTGGCCATTAATGGCGCACTATAGGTGCGCCACTATCATCATGCCACTAGTAACAAGTACTAATGGCGCACCCCTTGTGCGCCATTAGTATACCAGATAATACTGGCGCACCACATAGTGCGCCATTAACATGTCCAACGGTGCGCCATTAGTACCTCACTTGGTAATGGCGCACCACATATCTGGTGCGCCATTACTAACAATTAATTTCAAAAAAATCTAGAAAATATTATTTTTTAAAAAAATTCAATTTTTTTTCATTTTTTCTTAATCTCAGGTCACTATGGCTTAATCTCGGGTCAATATGCTTAATCTCATGTCAAATTGCACTCCATGGTCAAACTTCCTGGAAGGTCACCCATCCTCACACTAATCCAGCCCGAGCGTGCTTAACTTTGCAGTTATATCCAACCCCAACACCAGCTCACTTAACATGCACTTGTTGATATATTTATCATATCAATCCTATTAAACCTTGTTGATGTCTATGACTTTGTTCATGTTCATGACTGTGATGAAATTTTGAAAGAATATTTCATACTTCCCGGTCATATTACGTATCATATTTTGAACATTTTTTCCAAAAAAATTCAAAACCAATTTTTTTTCTTTTACTAGTGGCACACCTAGCAAATGGTGCGCCATTACTGAGTTTTTTTTCCATTTTGCCCCCTATAGATCTTAAAAGCCTCATATCTTTCTTTCTGTTAGGTTTTTGGGGATTTTGAAAATCTTCAACATTGTTCCCCTGGTTGAATTCGGATGTAACTTCTCGAGTAGATGATTTTTCATATAAAAAACTTTTTAATCCGAGTTCGTATGCAAAAGTTATGCCCATTTTACTAAATTCCAGAGAGATTTTGCAAATAAAGTCTAAATTCATATTTGTAAATTTTCCCAACAACTAGACCATATATCACATGGGAAACTTATTTTCTTTTATTTTTTTGACATTTCCATCATTTTCTTTTATTTTTTTTAAAACTGA
>NC_041386.1:515022140-515034908 GCF_002162155.2 Triticum dicoccoides
GGTCAAACCTTGGTCAAAGTTAGTAATGGCGCACTTTGTGTAGGTGCGCCATTACTAAGTTTGACATAGTAATGGCGCACCTATGCAAAGTGCTCCATTAGTAAGTTTGACTAAGGTTTGACCCAGCCATAGACATAGTAATGGCGCACTTTGTACAGGTGCGCCATTACTATGTCAACTAGTAATGGCGCACTATCCCCTCGTGCGCCACAGCTAACAATATTTTTTTCAAAACTAGTAATGGCGCACCACACACCAGGTCCGCCATTAGTAATATGTCAATAATGGCATACCTGTATCTGGTGCGCCACACACCAGCTGGGTCGACGGCCGGAAAGAAGGAAATGCCTCCTTATTACGCGCAAAATAATGATTCCTCCACCTGACATCTAGGACCCGCCGGAAGGGCCTCTGTATTTCGTGAAAAAAACATTCCCCCCGCTAACAGGTCGGACCCACCAGCTATATGTTCGCACGCAGGGAAGTGCCTCCTTATTACACACAAAAAATGAATACTCCCCCTGCTAGCTGGGACCCAGCATAGTGGGAGGCTGACTTGTGGGCCTACTAACTTGACTAGGACGGAGTACTTTGTCAACTTAGTCAATATGAACTATTCTAGCTCCAGTGACTGTATGATGTCCATCCAACAGCCATAGTGCTTCTTCAACATCTGGTCTTCTTGCTCTAGCTGCCCAAAGCAGCACCTGTCGTACTGCCTGCTCCTGCCTCCCGTGGCCGGTTGTGCTACCGCGGAGGCCTCACCGCCCCTACTACTCCCACCGCTGGCGAGGCCCTACGGCGACGACAGCCTCACACTGAAGCTGAACCAGTGGACCCTTGTACTCCTCTCCGCGTGGGCATCCAATACCACATTTTCCCCGGCTCCACGTCGTCCCCTTCCTAGGCCTCGCCGTCGTTCACTGCCCTGGTGCTCTCGGCACGGCGTGGTCAATGTGGTCAATGAACAACATCCATCAGACATGGACTGTACGTGGAGAGGCTGACTGCTGGGTCCATGGCCGCACACAAGGAAATGGCTCCTTATTACGCGCAAAATAATGATTCCTCCACCAACATCTGGGACCCACTGGAAGGGCCTCTGTATGTCGCAAAAAAATGTTCCTCCCGCTGACAGGTCGGACCCACCAGCTATATCTTCGCACGCGAGGAAGTGCCTCCTTATTACAAAAAAAATGAATACTCCCCCTACTAGCTGGGACCCAGCATAGTGGGAGGCTGACTTGTGGGCCTACTAAGTTGACTGGGGCGGAGGGCTTTGTCAACATAGTCAATATGAACGATTCTAGCTCAAGTGACCGTACAATGTACATCCAATGGCCATAGTGCTTCTTCAACCTCTGGTATTCTTGCTCCAGCCGGTCATGCCGCCTGCTCCTACCTTCTGTGGCCGGCTGTGCTGCCGCGGAGGCCTCACCGCCCCCTACTACTTCCACCGCTGGCCAAGCCATCGCTCCACTCACCCACACCCCCGTTATTCTACGGCGACGGCAGCCTCACACCGAAGCCGAACCAGTGAATCCTCGTATTCCTCTCCATGTGGGCATCCACTGTCTCGTCTTCCCTGGCTCCGCGTCGTCCCCTTCCTGGGCCTCGCCGTCGTCAACCACCCTGGTGCTCTTGGCGCAGCATTGTCAACATGGTCAAGGAATGACTGCCGTCGGAGTAAGGAAATGCCTCCTTATTACGTGAAGAATAATGATTCGTCCACCTGACAGCTGAGACCCACCGGATGGGCCACCGTATTACACAAAAAAACGTCTCATCCTGACTGCTAGGACCCACCAGCTACATCTTCGCACGCAAGGAAGTGCCTGATAGTCGGGACCCGCCAGGTCAAAGTTGTCGGCATTCTAGGAACGGCGGTCCCCAGAATTAACTACCTGGAGCCCACAACATGGCGCCACCAGCAGCCCTATACTACCCATCTTCAACAGAAAACACTCAAGACCCTCGCGAGGGGCCAAGCCTAACGAGGTGGATGACATAATACCTCCTCGGGGGCGGCCTCACTAGGCTGGCTCACGAGGGGCACCTCGCGAGATCCATATGACGCAAGCCATGAAGACCAAGGCCAGGCGGGCGCTAGCGCATAGTGTACTCGTTTCCTCTTTGGTGCTAAAGGAGCAGGCGCAGGCGAGGACTCCTGAGGCATCAGGCAAAGGTTTCCATATCGGTGCAACAAGACCAAGACCAGTAGGACGGCAGGACGGAGGTTACCGTGGAGCCCAGGACGGCGTCACCACCAGAGCCTTTGGCAGGCGAAGACCACCTTTTGTTAGGACAACTTGTACTAGTTGTCTCCCTTCGAATTTGGCCATTGTTGGATCCCTTCCCACCTACATAGGGGAAGAGGACTAGGGCCTCTATAAATAGGACTAGCCACCAAAGTAGGAGGCAACTCATCTTGGATCGGATCCATTCCATCCTCAACCTCACAAGCTCAATGAGCCCAAGAACACCTCTCCTCAGGAGGCTGTTCTTCCCTTGTACTTGTTCATCCACAACCCAAGATGCAATCCACCTCACCACACTGGAGTAGGGTATTACACCACATCGTTGGCCTGAACCAGTATAAACCCTTTGTCCTTTGTTCGTCTAGTTAGATGTGTTGAGCCTTGGGATCGTGGTGAGTGGGTGAGCTAGGGAAGGGAGAGATCTTCGTGGGCACCCCACTGTTCGAACCTTGAGGATTTTGCAAAAACCCGAAATCCGACATTTGGCTCGCTAGGTAGGGGTGCGCTGAAGCTTTCCTTTTGATCGATCCGCAATCCATTGCTCCACCACGTCCATGGCAGACGCGCGTCGAACCCGCGTCGAGCGCCGAGCCGCCCTAGCCGCTCATGTCGCCCAGAAGGCGCCCGTTGGCGGACCTCCCCGCCGTCTTCATCACTGCACCCCTCCGTGCGGCGGGACGGCCGCACCACCACCCCGTCACTGACTGTGGCCGGCTCACCGTCCAATGCTCACCGCGCGCCCACGCGCGCGTAGGCTGCGCTTCTCATGGCACATGAGCTCCTGCGCTACCGCCCAGTCGCAACCTCTACAAGGACTGGCTGGACTGCATCGCCGAGCTCATCAGCACCGCTGGGGGCTGTCCTGCACCATCCCTCTTGCTGCCTCGCCCGCCACCGGCCGCGGGAGACGTAGCTCACGGGGCGCCTCTGCCGCCCCTGCATCAAGACGGTGCCCTCACGCCGAGACGCGTGGCACATGGAGCACCCCCGCCTCCTCCGCACCAAGAATGCGTCCTCTCCCTGAGACGCGCGGTCCCACGACGTGATCCGCCACGCCGCATGCTCGCGCACGAAGAAAGAAGCTGCCAAGAAGTTCCCCGACCGTGGGAAAATGATCTTGCACTCCCCGCACCACCACGTCAAGACCGTGCAGTGCCTACAGTGGTGGTGCGTGGGTACCAACACCAGGCTCCTCCACCACGACGGGCTCCGTTGACCACAGCCGGCTACCGAGCCTTCACTCCCGAGCTGTGCACCGTCATTTGGCCAGGCAAGTTCAAGCCGGATCTGCCTTCGCGCTACGATGGCACCCCCGACCCTGCGGAGTTCCTGCAGCACTACAGGCTGAGCATTGAGGCAGCCAACAATGAAAAAAAAGTCATGGCGAACTTGTTTCCCATGGCTCTCAAGGATGGGGCTCGCTCGTGGCTCCTGAACCTGCCCCCGGGCTCGATCTCCTCCTGGGGTGAGATGTGCGACCGCTTCATCGCCAACTTCCAGGGCACTCGCGGCCGCCCTCCGGCCGCGGGTGACCTGCACCGCATCAAGCAATAGCCGGGAGAGACCCTGCAGAAGTACATCCAGCGCTTGAACATCGTTCGCCTCAAGATCCCCAAGGTGACAGACGAGGCCATCACTCAATGTTTTCCGATGGCGTCCGCGACGTTAAGATGAAGGAGGAGCTCGACATCCACGAGGAGCTGTGCACGGCTCTGGAGATGTTCAACATGGCGACCAGGTGTGCAAGAGCTGAGGAAGGGCATCTCTCCCTCCTCGAGCTCCCTGCTGCCGACCCAGGAGAAAAGAAAGCCAAGGTCAAGGACATGAAGCACAAGGAAGTAGCCGTGCTCACGGCGGAGCCGGACACGAATCGCGGCCGGGACCACCCCGAGTCGTCCAAAAGCAGTTGTCTGTTCTGCGCCTTCCATAGTGTACACGGCCACAGCACGAACGATTGTCAAGAGGTCAGGGCCATCCGAGATGGATGCTTCGGTCGACGCCCCGAGCGCAAAGACCGGGGCTACGGCCGAGGAGGAGGACAAAGTGGAGGACGCTGGGACGACCGTGGCCCCCGCCAGGTGTGGCGCGACCGGCCTCGTGAGGATCACTGGCAGGAGCAGCCTCGTGAGGGCGCATGGTGTGACCGGCCTCGTGAGGACCATCCTCAAGGCAATCCTGGCTTCCTTCCGCTGCGACCACCACCAAGAAGGAACGACGACCGTCATGAGGACGAGGGGCTGGGCGCTTCCAGGAGCCGCACGCTATCGCCTGCATCACGGGCGGTGCTCAGGCCCCAGCTTCCCAGCGCATCTTCAAGCAGTTTGATCATGAGGTGAACGCGGCCCTCCGCAGGCTCGAGGCCACACACCCGCTCAGGTGGTCTAAGTACGCCATCACCTTCAACTCACCAGACCAGCTCAAATGCGTGGTGACCGCCAGCATCCTCCTGATGCTCTGTTCACCCGTCATCAGCAATGTCCAAGTCACCAAGACCCTCATCGACGGCGGCGCGGGGCTCAGTGTCCTGTCTGTCGAGACGTTCGACAACCTTCAAGTGCCCTACGATCAGCTACAGCCTACCAAGCCTTTCTCAGGAGTGACCGACGGCTCGACCACCCCGATATGGCAGGTCTGCATCTCTGTCACCTTCGGCCAACACGACAACTACTGCACCGAGCTCATCAACTTCAACATCTCCCGCATCCGTCTGCCATACAATGACATCCTTGGGTACCCAGCATTAGCCAAGTTCATGGCAGTGCCCCACCATGGCTACAACGTCCTCAAGATGCAAGGAAGCAGTGGAATCATCACCGTCCCCTGCGAAGAAAGAGATGCAGTGTGCTCCTTGGAGCGCGCCTTCCAAGCCACAGCAATCGAAGACCCCGACAGCTAGGGTGTCCAGTACCCTCCGGAGGCCGTCCCCAAGAAGAAGAAGCAACTACTCCACACAGGGCCTCAGGAGAGCGGCGTCTTCAGCGGCGCCGCCTCAGGATCGGCGCCCACACCTGGGGAACTTCCCTCCCTCGCATAGGAAGGCACGCCCGACGCCCTCCCCGGGCGAGGCTCGGGGGCTCTCTTCTGGAGGGCCTCAGACCTAGCCAACATCATGAGGGAGGCGCTCGGGCACCACGTGGAGGCGTGCTTCACTGCACGCTTCCCTCAAGAGAGCGCTGGGCGAGAAGCACCTAGTGCTCAGGAGTTCATCATCAAGGCTACCCAGGAGCTTCAAGAAGCAAGGACCATGTGTGGCGATAGCCGCCCACCACCCAGCGCAGCTCGCCATCCTGGCAAGGACGGCGGGCTGCGCGTCTGCGTCAACATTCCAGGGCTCAACAGGGCCGCATTTCAGGAGCGCTTATGGCCTTCGCGCGCTGGCCGGTGTGACGGTCCACCTCACAGGTATGTTCGCATGCCATTTGGCTTGCCGAACACAGCTATCGCCTACCAGCGTCATCTCCGGAGCATCCTGGCGGCTCAGGAGGCCAGGCATCACACAGTCCGGGCGGAGATGGCGATCGTCCTCAGGGAACCACCCGAGCCCCAGAGCCTCCTGAGGTTCAGGGTTCTGGCGGCTCGTGAGGAGCGACCCTCCTGCGCACATCATCAGCTACTCCAACACTCCTTCGACAATGTAACCAGGTGACATTTTCCGCTTTACTCAGCTGGGAGCGCCCCTCGTGCTGCATCATTCCCAGGTCGCACGGGCTTGCCCCTGCGGCATGTATCTTTCTGCATCTTTAGCTTACTATCCGGGGACGCCCCTCGGGCTGCATCATCCCCAGGCCGCTCGGGTCCGTCCTAGTGGCATGTGTTGTTGTCGCATCTATCTAAGCTAGCTGGTTCCCATGCATGGGTTATTTATAGTCATCACTTGCTTGATTGTCACAAACCACGGCCGCCTGCGTCGCCGATCGGCCCCTTGCTGGGACTCGAGGACGCAGAGCATACAGAAGAGCGTGGGAAAGAGGGGAGGCTCACACGGGCCTAAGCTGGCTACGTTATGGCCGTTGATGCATGAGTCTGGCGCTGCACAAGGAATCAACTCTGGACTGCCAAGATAAGTTTCGCACCCGGGTCGGCCGAGCACTATGGCATAAGATTCCTACCTGTTGAAGCCTTGTTACGGTGATGCTGCCTCCCTTTAAGTAGCTGCTTGCACGCTAAGGGGGACCTCTTGAGCATCGTGCCTCGGGAGCTCTTACTGGACCTCAGGCCGCTCACCTCCTGGCCTTGACCACGACATCGCGACTTGGCATACCAGCGATGGCTGCAACTTGCCTGGGGACTGGGACCTGACGGTGTAGAGCACCAATATACCACGAAGTTGGAAAGGGGAGACGGAGCCGAAGCAGGAAATGTATTCGTAAATCTTCATAATAAGTATGATATCAACAAAAGGCATTACAGACCCTTTACACGCCCCCCACGGGGTTCGTCTTGATTCCTCGCAGGGAACAAAAGAAGAAGGTTTCTAGGATCCCTATCTACACGCGCCAAGCCGCCGGCGCCATCATCAACAGTGGGCCACGGGAGGCCGGCGCCAACCCCATCCAGATCAGCGATGGTGGCGGCCGGACGCTGCGGCTGTGCTCTGGGCACGGCGAGAGCTAGAGGGCTTGTAGCTGTCATCGCTCGTCTCCGGAATCCCGTAGGGATCAGGAGAGTCGCTGGACTCCCAAGCGCCGCCGCTGCTGCTGGAGGAACCGCTGGCGAGGCCAGCGGCAAGCCTGGCTCCTGCCTCTGCGCCGTCCCGACGACCCCCTCCATGGCAGCACTCCAAGCGACAGCCTTCCTTGTCAAAGACGTTGAAGAACATCGTAGAGGCGCCGTCGTACTCATATGGATGGCGAGGGAGCCCTCCATGCGGCAAACTCGGGCGACCTCACCCCAGCAGCGGGTCATGAAGATCTTGCCTGGGGAGACGACCTCGACCTCCACCCCTGTCGCAAGGGCATCGCACTCGGCGTGCTGTAGCCATAATTCGAGGGGACCCCTCGGCGGCATCTCGACAGAGAAGAACTGCGGGAAGCGAATCCAAGTGCGCGGAGGCATCGCCACCCACATCGTGAGTTCGCGCGAGGAGCCCTCAGCGTGCGTTCCTAGGGTGACGGCATGCGCCACCACGGCGCGGCAACCACGACCGTGACGTGGATGGTGCTGCTCACCGCATCTGCCTCCGGAGCCGTCGGCCTGGGCATATAATGGTAGTGGATACCTGGGGGGAGGCCGCTCGCACCAAGGCCCCGACACCTCCGGCCTCACGACTACCCCGCGGCGGCGGGCCAGCCTCTTCTTCGGCAGAAGCGACCCCGGCTCATCGCAGGGGGCTTTTCCCTTCTCTGCGTCTGAGAATCTTCGTATCGGTGCCATGGGTGTCGCTGCTAGCAGTGAAGCAATGAAGGAGAAGCAGGAGGAATAGGAAGAGATAGGCGACGGGGGCTCCGCCCCCTCCTCATTTATAGTAGGAGAAGGCCAACCGGCGACCCCAACGATCACAGGTAATGAGGTACTTCTCTGCATGCATCAGGGACTCGTCAAGTCGAGCGGTTGCCGAGGAAGCATGGGGAAGCGGAGATGCCCACGTTCCGTCAGTCGCCACGCGACAAGCAAGGCCGCAGGCGGTTGGGGCTCTCGGCGCTCTGCACTTCTCCCTTTGGCTTCGCCTTGAAGCCAAGTTCGAGCGTGCCTTGGGCCCGGGGGTTACTGTCGGCGTTCTAGGAACGGGGGTCCCTAGACTTGACTGCCTACGTCCCACAGCGTGGCACCACCAGCGGCCCTGTACGGCCCATCTTCACTAGCAAACACTCAAGACCCTCGCAAGGGGCCATGCCTCGCGAGGAGGATGACATAAGAGATCAAGGCGAGGGACACCTCGCGAGGTTCCTGTGACGCAAGCCATGACGACCAAGGCTAGGTGGGCACCAGGCGGGCGCCAGCGTGCGCAGTGTACTCGTTTCCTCTTTGGTGCTATAGGGGCAGGCGCAGGCGAGGAGTCCCGAGGCATCAGGAAAAGGTTTCCATATCGGTGCAACAAGATCAAGACCAGTAGGACGGCAGGACGGAGGTCACCGTGGAGCCTAGGACAACATCACCACCAGAGCCTTTGGCAGGCGAAGACCACCTTTTGTCAGGATAACTTGTACTAGTTGTCTCCCTTCAAATTTGGCCATTGTTTGATCCCTTACCACCTACATAAGGGAAGAGGACCAGGGCCTCTATAAATAGGACTAGCCACCACAGTAGGAGGCAACTCATCTTGGATCCGATCCATTCCATCCTCAACCACACAGGCTCACCGAGCCCAAGAACACCTCTCCTCAGGAGGCTCTTCTTCCCTTGTACTTTTTCATCCTCAGCCCAAGAGGCAATCCACCACACCACACTAGAATAGGGTATTACGCCACGTCGGTGGCTCAAACCAGTATAAACCTTGTGTCCTTTGTTCATTGAGTTCGATGTGCTGAGCATTGGGATCATGGGGAGTGGGTGAGCTAGGGAAAGGAGAGATCTTCGTGTGCACCCCAATGTTCCAACCTCAAGGGTTTTGCCGTAACCCGAAATCCGACAGAAGCGTACGTAGCATTGTCATTCTGGTCACGAACTTGTACACACATACTGGTCGTAGTAGAGGCGCGCACGTGTACTAGTAGAGGTGCGCATGTAGCATGTACACGTACGTACAACGGCCATGGTGCAAGAAAGTAAATACGGCCACGTACGTACATATGGGCGGGGTCTCGAACACCTACTCGCGCATACGTACGGCCAGGGCCCGCGTACATGGCTGCGTCATAACGGAGAAACTGCGTTGTCGTCGTGTTCATGGGGAGGCAACAGAATGTGTTGTGTTCAGCATGAGCAACAGAACGCGCGCTGTTCACCGGGAGCCAACCGGCTTGGATGGAATAGCCGATGCAAATGAGGCCTGGCGTACCGCAGAACGGAGGAAATGGCCTTGTGTTCGACCGGCCACGGTCGAAACGGGATCCTGTTCATCGGGAGGGGTCTGGGGTACCTCAAAACGGAGGAAACGGACCTCCTATGGTCGAAACGGGTCCTGTTGATCGGGAGGGGTGTGGCGTACCGCAAAACAGAGGAAACAAACTTGTGTTGGAGCGCTACGTTTGGAATGGGGGTCCTGTTCATCAGGAGGGGTGTGGCGTACCGCTAAACGGGACTCCACAAATACTGTTAATCTCCACCGTCGACTGCCTCCACGGGCTCTTGTTCATCCACCATCGACCTCCTATAGCCTCCACCTGTGACTGTTCATCCACGGGCTCCTGTTCATCCAGCCTCCACCACGCGCTCCTCCACCGGCTACTATTCAACCAGCCCTCTCCACGGGGTCCTGTTCAACCACCCCTCCACGGGCTACTGTTCATCCAGCCCTCCACCGGCTACTGTTCAACCAGCCCTCCACGGGGTTGTCCTGTTCATCCAGCCCTCCACGGGGCTTGTCCATCTAGCCCTCCACTGGCTCGATCGATCAGGGTACTGTTCACCCAGCGGCAATGGCCTCTACTACCACCGGTTCCTATTCATCCAATCCCCATCGGGAATTATTCATGCAAATCCCCAACAACACTCACTGTTCATTAAGAGGCAACCATCGATCGATCGCTCGGGGTCAGTAACGCGTGGCCTGCGGTGCAATCCCTCAGGTTCAGTTAGAGCACAACGCCTCGCACCCACGCGCCTACGTGTATGAGAGAAACACGCATCGCTCGACCCCCGAGCACCCACTGTAACCAAGAACTCACTGATATTTTCCTCTCCCTCTCTTCTACCACAGTTTCTCCGTCATGGACGGCCCAAAGAATGTCATGCAGTTGCATCTCCGGCCAGCCCAGGACGAAAAGCCCATTTTCTGTCATTATTTTTGTCATAGAAGTAGGAGCCCACCACATCTATGATGATACTGGGTTTTGTCAAAATTATCGTCATAGAAGTGTTATAAGCATGACAGAAAAAAATCATAGGGCCCAAAATGTCACGGGTGTGTCTTTTTTTGTAGTGAAGGCCATTTCCCCAATGGTTTCTGGGTCGTGTGGGAAGGACCCCCCTATCGCTGTCACTAACTAGGCGACTGTTCCAAATGCCATTGCAGAAAGGGGTTAAAAACCATTTGTATAGGACCGACTCGTACTAGTGACCTATGTACACGATTTGCTTATACACGTGGATGTGTAGGTCGACGAATTCTTGTAGGGTGAGGCGCCTCGCGGCGAGCACGACCTCCAGGTGGATATTCTTCATGGCGTCGGCGGGCAGTCGCAGGGCCGCCAGTGCTTGAAAGAGGTTCCGACCATGGAGGCCGATTAGGGTGGCAGGCTATGAGGAGCCCGGGTGCGCGGGCTGGAGGAGTACGGCGATGTCGTCCGCGAGCTTCTTTAGGAGGGTGAACTTGTTGGTGCTAGCAACGATCATCTGGTCCAACTGAGAGTCGTAGTTGGCGTCGACGGCGGCCAACCACCAGCTGGTCGCCAACACCGTCTGGAGATGATCCTCAGCGCCATATCGCAGGCCGGTGTCGTGGACCATCTGGCACAGCCGCTGGCCACTCGCGCACATCGCCTCCATGGGTCTGGAGTGAGCACTTTTGCGCTTAGTGTAGGTGCTTAGGAAAATGCTTAGGTGTGCATGATGTGGTAGATGCATTCGAATGGAGGGGTGCCTTTGTATGAGTGCAAACTTCATTGCATTCACATCGTGCAGCCTCTTTTCCCGGTCCTCCTCCCATTGCTTCCCTCATGCATTCATGATGCTAATTGAAGGAGGATGCATCATTGGCCGTTCAAAATTTTTGGAACCGCTACCCCCTCCCTCGTCTACATTAAAGCCGTATCAGGAACTGCGCCACCTGCTGTCAAATCGAATAGTTCTGCGCCGCCTGCTGCACACCCGGCGGAACACGCCTCCTCGCCTCCATCAAACCCCTCTGTTATACCCGCATGCAAACTGAGAAACGGCCACATGGCCGTTCATGAGCTGGCCGAAATTAAATGCAATGCCGGCCGAGCTCCTCCCGTCCTCCCTTAGTTTAAACGAGCCCAGGCGCTGGCCAAGCTCCTACCGTCTGCCCTCTATTTAAACGAGGCCAGCCAGACAGCAGGCAAGAATCACACCCCTCTGTCGCTTCCCCATATCCTCCATCACCATTTTCTCCACTCTTTCGATGGCTTCCAAGGAGCCATTCTCCAGCATACTACCCGGCTGGGTGGCCCGCCAAGCCCTTCGGATACGGGCGAGGCTGCTCGGTGCTTCACCAACCTCCCCTGGCCCGACAGAGCCAGTTGCCGCCCCAAGCCGGCGCATGGTTCAGTAACTCGCCGCTCTAGTTCAGCTCGATGAGGAGTGGCGAGTTGCTCCACGCTGGAATGGCGGCGAGCACGCCGGTACGGGCACCGTCGCTGCTGCGTCGTATCGCGGCACCAGTGTATGCGGTTCCCACGCCTCCCGTGTCTATGGGCGTGCCTCCTGTGTCTGTGGGCGTGCCTTCCGTGCCTGCGGCAGCGCCATGCAGGCAGAGACGGAAGCAGGGTGTGTGCAGAGCGACGAGTCGGTGGCCAACTTCTCCGTGTCAGCCACCATCATCGAGGAGAAGTAGAACATGGGAGGCCGCCGCCACTTGGGTCCCATGAAGGCCACCACCGAGGCGATGACTGCATATTCAGTTGGTTTCTTTGTTGCTTCGTCTCTTCCAAGGACCTTTGTCGACCCCGCAAGTGCCTACCGGACATGAGGAAGACAAGGGGATCCGCAGGCGACCATTTAGATTAGGTACTCCCTCTCCGGATGGCAGGAAATATTTGTTCTAAGAATGGATAAATTGGATATATCTATAACTAAAATAAGTCTAGATACATCCTTTTCTAGGACAAGTATTTCCGGATGGAGGGAGTATTAATTATACCAATAGAGCTGGATTAGCACCACTTAGTTCATCTAAATGTAATGAAGTCCATCATGTTTATATGACGATATGGCTTTTTTATATGAAATCCTTCATGCTTATATGAAATCAGTCCGTGTTTGCACGAATTTCATCTAGTTGGTTAGAGTTGTGAAAATGTATGCCGCTGTTGTTTGATGTCATCCTCCGTGGAAGGAAGTAGGAGGAAATTTGCTAGCTGCCGTTGGAGATGCTCCTATGCTGGAAATAATAGAGTCACATCCAATCCATTTGAGTTAATTGCGTGTATGATTCTCCCCCTATAAAAAGTTAATTGCATGTACAGTGTACATGTGACTTGCAAGGTGGTTACAGCTTCGTACAGAAAGTTAGAAAGAAACAAGTCCATCCTTAATCTTGTATTCTATGTACTCTGTGGGTTCCACTGTCAGTACAGTAGTGAATGAAGTATATATTAAATAAGTAATATATAATATAAAAATCTAAATTTAAAGACAGAATTCGGCAGGTCATCACGTTGCGAGCATCCAGCGCTAACCAGTCCAGCACATTTTTGTTGTGATCCATGCTGGAGATATATCTCCATGTCTA
>NC_041386.1:515035241-515062801 GCF_002162155.2 Triticum dicoccoides
GACTACCACATACGGATGTGTATGTAGAGATATTTTAGAGTGTAGATTCACTCATTTTGCTTCGTATGTAGTCACTTGTTGAAGTCTCTAAAAAGACAAATATTTAGGAACGGAGGCAGTAGAAAACAGAGTTGGTGATGATGGTGTGCGTGCCATCCTGCAATATAGGCCGTCGGATTTATATCTAACGGATAGGAAACTATGGCAATTTTGCAAAAAGATACACACATACCCCTCTCCACGTTTGCAAATAAGGTCTTCCCTTGTTCATCCTGTTCTCTCATAAGATAAACTACTCATACAAATGCATATTGATGTTCCATGCAACGCACGGGCATCTAGCTAGTTTCTTTTAAAATAGTTATTGCGATAATTGGGTTGACGTGATATATTCTATGTCTCCCCCGAATGATTTTAGATTCACTAGTAGTAACAAATAAAAGGTTTCCTTGTTAATTAATAGAAAACAGGGTGAAAACAAGGCACACTGGGTTCAGCGTCATCGTCACTAAAGCTGTGCGCTCGCGAGAAGTCTACATATCGAGGGGGCTACATTGAGAAAGACGTATCGAGTGTGTCTGAGCAAGGCACAGAGACACAATGTTTGGGAGAGAAACCAATTGACAGATTAAGATCAGATCGAGTTGTCACCCTTCTGCTGTCATTGTTGGGGTGGGGTGAGGAGGGCGGAGAGAGAGAAAGACGTATCGAGAGTGTGCGCGGTAGGCACAGAGGCACAAGCAGCGAGTGTGTGTGTATGTATGTGTGTTTGAGAGATAAGCAGTAGATAGATTACTATCAAGATGAAGGTGCCACCCTGCTACTCCTTCGGTGTCGGGTAGTGTGTGTGTGTGTTTGAGAGAGAAGCCAGTCGATAGATTAGTATCAAGATTGAGGTGTCACCCTACTCCTTCGGTGTCGGGAAGTGTGTGTGTGGGTGTGGTGGGGGGGCAGTGACACTTACATATCTCTACTCTTATAAAAATAGAGTTGGTGATGATGGTGTGCCTGCCATCCTGCAATATAGGCCATCCTATTTATATCCGACGGATAGGAAGGAAACTATGGCAATTTTGCAAAAATATACCCACACCCCTCTCCACATTTGCAAATAAGGCCTTCCATCATTCATCCTTTTCTCCCACAAGATAAACTACTCATAGAAATGCATGTTGATGTTCTGTGCAACGCATGGTCATCTTGCTACTAGGGAGAAGGAATTTGTGTGCACATAACTATTTTAAGGGATAGGTAGATAGCATGTGTGCGAGGCATACTTAAAGCATCACGGAGATAAACAAATGGTGTGCATGCAAGTGTCGGAGAAAATGAAGCGAGAAACAATGTCTACATGAGCGCGCATGTGTGTGTGTGAGGGAGAGAGAGAGGGAGAGAGAGAGCGAGCCAAATCTCAAAGCAAAATGTGCTTTGCTGGAATCCCATTGTATGTATTCATATGGTTCCAGAACTTAAGTTAACCGTAGGCATATGTGTGAGAGACATAATAATACATTGAGACATGAGTGGCTGTGGGTGGACGAAATTAAAGGGCCGGGCGCGTTCGACAGAGAGAGCGTGTGTGTTTCTGTGTGAGAGACTTCTAGGACAGGGTGGAAAGACGAATTCTAACCTTGACGGAGGGAGAGAAATACACGAAGTCCGCGTGTGTGATTCTGATGCCCACGGGGAAATGAGATATGTATGCGTGTGAGAGAGATTGCACGATTCATTCACGTATCACTATCTAGCGATCGTGGACGTGCATCGCTTGAACATAAATCAATATCTACTTCGTATCGTGTCCAAAGCTACAATATCAATTCAATGCTATAAAGATTGGACACTCACATATCACATTTTTTTCTATCTAAATAAACCTTTTCAATTGTGCATGCCAAAGTTACAGTGATGTTTCTTCAAACAACCAATGTAGCTATCATGTACATGCACCATTGTTACTCTTGCATTCAAATTCATTAGTCTTGGATGATTTAAGGTTCTATTATACAGTACTCCCTCTGTTCCAAAATAGATGACTCAACTTTGTACTAACTTAGTACAAAGTTGAGTCATCTATTTTGGAACGGAGGGAGTAATATATGTAATAATCATATATGAATTCAACGGGTACGCAATTTATGAAATGGCGTGAAACACCCACAATGCGGCTATATCTCCCACGTGTTGGGGCACGACTTAGAGGCATAGCTGCATGGTACGCTTGTCGCAAGAGGGGTAATCTTCACACATCCCATGTACTGAATTAGAAAGGGATAAGGAGTTGTCTTATAATCACCACTTCACACAATACATAAATAATTCATACATCATCCAGATACACTCAAAGGTCCGACCACGAAACCAAAATAAAGGAAGACAACCCCAAAGCTAGATCCCAGATCGTCCCAACTGGGCTCCACTACTGTTCATTAGGAAAAGAAACATAGTAACGGTCTCAATCATCGTCGAACTCTCACTTGAGTTTGATATTGTCACCTAAACTGGTATCCTCGGCACCTGCAACTGTTTGGAATTATCCGTGAGTCACGAGGACTCAGCAATCTCACACCCGTGAGATCAAGACTATTTAAGGTTATTGGTAGGAGAAGGGTAGTGAGGTGGAGCTGCAGCAAGCACTAAGCATATATGGTGGCTAACATACGCAAATGAGAGCGAGAAGAGAAGCAACGCAACGGTGGAGAAGCTAGAAGTGATCAAGAATTGATCCTGAAGCTACTTACGGTCAAGCATAACACAAGACCGTGTTCACTTCCCTGACTCTGCCGAAAAGAGACCATCAAGTGTCAAGTTCTCTATAACCGAATATTAACATATTCCCATCTGCCACATAACTGTGGGAACGGCTCTCGAAAGTTTATACCCTGCAGGGGTGTCCCAACTTAGCCCATCACAAGCTCTCACGATCAACGAAGGATATTCCTTCTCCTGGGAAGACCCGATCAGTCTCGGAATCCCGGTTACAAGACATTTCGTCAATGGTAAAACAAGACCAGCAGACCACCCGACTGTGCCGACAAATCCCGATAGGAGCTGCACATATCTCGTTCTCAGGGTACAACCAAAACCAGCCCACAAGTTTCCCCGAGGTGGCGCTGCAAGGGGCTCTAGTTTGGACCAACACTCAGAGGAGCACTGGCCCGGGGGGTTAAAATAAAAATGACCCTCGGGCTCGCGAAAACCCAAGGGAAAAGGCTTAGGTGGAAAATGATAAAACCAAGGTTGGGCCTTGCTGGAGGAGTTTTATTCAAAGCGAACTGTCAAGGGTTTCCCATAACACTCAACCGCATAAGGAACGCAAAATCAAGGAACATAACACCGGTATGACGGAAACTAGGGCGGCAAGAGTGGAACAAAACACCAGGCAAAAGGCCGAGCCTTCCACCCTTTACCAAGTATATAGGTGCATTAAAGTAAATAAGATAAAATAATGATATCCCAACAATATCCATGTTCCAACATGGAACAAACTTCAACTTCACCTGCAACTAGCAACGCTATAAGAGGGGCTAAGAAAAAGCTGTAACATAGCCAAACAACTGTTTGCTAGGAAGGTGGGTTAGAGGCTTGACATGGCAATATGGGAGGCATGATATAACAAGTGGTAGGTAGCGCGACATAGCGATAGAACAAACAACTAGCAAGCAAAGATAGAAGTGATTTCAAGGGTATCGTCATCTTGCCTGCAAAGTTCTCAGAGTCGTAGAAAGCTTAATCCTCGTTAGCGTACTCAATAGGTTCTTCGTTCACGTACTCATCTCTTGGATCTACCCAAATCAAGAACACAAGCAAAGGACCAACAATCAATCATGGTGCAATGCACAAGCAACATGATGCAATACATGGCATGATATGCAAGATAAGATATGCAATGCATATGCGTGCTCCGGAAGGGGAAGAGTGAACAAGGCATCAACTTTTCAAACCAAGTATGCCTCTAGAAAGATGAGATGAGTTTGGTTGAAATCGATATAAAGATCACCGGAAACGGATGCACGGTTTGCAAATGGCAAGCAAAACAAGAATGACGCAAAACTGCAATTAACAACATGATGGCACTTAGAATGCAACAAGAAAATAACCTACTGCACTCCAACATAACAAAAAAGAATATGGTACTCATTTACAAGAGATTATTCACAAAACATGAATACTGAGCTATGGCTAAATAACACTAGAACAGGTTCAAACAAGCATGGCAAAAGTGCAAAAGATATCAGCTTCATAGACTTTGTGAAAATACTAACATGTCAAAACAACATCAGGAAGCAATGTTTAGAGAAAGCAAACGACATGCTAAGGGAACATATCATAGCAAACAAAGGCATGGCATGATTCTACTAAAAGCATAGAACAAAAGTCCCTTACTGAACATGAGCCAAAAAGGCACAGAAGATATGATGGCACCCATATAAACATAGCAAGTTTTATTAACAGTTTCAGACAGAAGAAAAACAAAGCATGGCATAAGCAGATTCATGATAGCAACTTTGCAAGCTCATGCCACTCATCACAAAGCACTACATGACAAAACAAGCATACCACAATCAATATTACATGTTCATGAAGCTAACCATGGCAATAGCAAGTTAATAGGATGCATGGATCACTAGCAACAACCATGGCAATTTTGATTAACATGTTAACATTCTGGCACGAACATTTTGTAGTAAAAGTAGAGCAAGAAAAAGACATGCTAGAGCACTCCATAATTGCAACCAGGGGCATGGATGGATAGAGCATAACCATATGTTCGAAATATCCTTACTGAAGTATCCCAAAATAAGCATTGGATCTCATTGTAGCATCAAGTTTACATGGCATCAAAATAACAGCAGGAAAAGGACTTGGCAAAATCCTAAGTCCCTGAAAACAGCAACATTGTGGAACCTACTTTGGATGCTTGTTCTAGTAACCACATAGATCGCAAAAATACAAGACTTGCACCTCTGTAAAGATGGCATGGTATAGTTCAAAACACATGTAGACCTCATGCTCATATCATGCACACATCAAATGCAACAAAAATGACAAAACACCATGATCTGATAAGTACCAGCAGCTAACATTTTATAGTATTCTTGCATCAATGAAAATGGCATCATAATGAATAGTAACATGCATGGAAAT
Organism: Triticum dicoccoides; assembly: GCF_002162155.2. NCBI lineage: Eukaryota > Viridiplantae > Streptophyta > Magnoliopsida > Poales > Poaceae > Triticum > Triticum dicoccoides. Next base: position 515,040,390 of record NC_041386.1, read on the forward strand.
GCTTCTAACATGAAGAGCTCAATGATACGAACAGTTTGGCATATCATATGCAAGATTTGGACCCACGAGCATCGAGATATAGCATAAAAAATAATGCAGAAAAAAGGACTTAGACGAATTAGACCTCGCCCAGATCTAGGGTTCCTGACACGCACGCGAACCGAGGCCGGATCTCGAGCTCGCCGGAGATGCACCGGAGTTGGTGGCCGGTGATGGTGGGAGACGTTCGGGGGTGGCGGGAGACGGTCGGAGACGGCGGGAGGCAGTCGGAGACGGGGCGTGCGGGCGTCGGCGTGCAGCGGAGTTGGACGGCGGTGGCGAGCGGTGAGGCACGCGGCGAGGCGGCAGCGGAGGCAGGCGGTGGCGTTGGGCGGAGGCACGCAGCGGCGGGACGCGCGGGGGCGCGGCGGAGCGATGGGCCGGGCGGGCCCTCCTCGGGCGCGCCGGGTCACGGTGGCAGGGCGCTCGGGTTGGACACATGGCGGCTCAGGAGTGGAGGGGAGCGGCGGTGTGGACGTGTCCGGCACGGTCCGAACGCGTCCGGCGGTGAGGAGGAGCGGGGCTAGGGTTTGGACTGCGGAAATTTTGGAGGGGTGCACATATTTATAGGTAGGAGGAGGTAGGAGTGTGCAAATGAGGTGCGGTTTTCGCCCACACGATCGCGATCCGACGACGGAGGACATGGAGATGGTTTAGATGGGTTATTGGGCTGTTTTGGAGGGGTGTTGGCCTGCAACTCACAAGGGGCTTTTGCGGTTACACGGTTAACCGTTCGGGCATCAAACGGCCACCAAATGGAACGAAATTTGACAGGCAGTCTACCGGTTGTGTACCAAGGCCACTTGGCAAATCTCGGTCCATTCTGAGAATGTTTAACACCCGCTCACGAAAACAGACAAGAGGGGTGCGGTGGTGCATGTGGGAGTGTCGGATTGCGAAACGGACAACGGGGAAAATGCTCGGATGCATGAGACAAACACGAATGCAAATGCGATGCACATGATGACATGATATGAAATGCATGACATGAACAAAATGCAAAATGCAAAACGTAAGACAAAAACCCAACCACGAAGGGAATCTCATAACTTAAGGCCGAAAAATGGCAAGAGTCGGAGTTACATATATGGCAAGTTACATCCAGGGTGTTCCATAGCGGCTATGTAATCATATGAGGTAACACTTTTAAGTAGCGGACTACAATATCCATTTCTTTTGTGGGACTACAATATCCATTTCTTTTTGTGTGCCTCTACACTAACATGTCAATGCATTTCGTTTGATCCCTTTTTTATGAACGCGCCACCACACCGGTACGATTGGTCGCGCCCGTGTGAACATCCAAGTTATCAATGCATCATCCTGAGTTATTGTCTTTTTTTCTGGGGTGGACTTCACACCAGTTATTGACTGCTGATGCGTGCCCCGTGTACAAAGTCTCGCATGACCTTCCCTTCAACATGGTCCAAAATTAGTTGAAACTGGATACGAATGATCCTGCAGTTGGCAAAATCTCCCGCCTCCTTCTAAAATTTCCGCCACCTAGTCTTTAGCATGCCAAATGCCCCTTTTGTCCTTGGTGCACGGAGAACAACAGTTACAATACTGCCCTCATCTACATAATAGGTCGGGGCTGTTTTGGTAACTTCTGGTTCCCCCAACGACACGGCACTCCCATTTCCTCTCCCCCTTCTACAAAATTCACTAAGTCCACAACACCAGAGCATCTTACAACATGCTGTCCGTACTTCATCGGCCTTTCTACCCCTCCCCTCTTGAAACCCTAAACTGCTCATCCACCGGCGTACCCGAGCCCATTCACTAGCAGCGGCGTCTACCTGGCCAGCTCTGCTTCTATGGCCGCATCTACCCCTCCCACCTCCCCTAGAAACAAGTAGTCTGCTCATCCACCACTATACCATAGCCCATTCAGTGCCGACCTTGACCATGGCTCCGGATCTACTTCGCCGATACTCTCGTCAACCGCAGCGCATCTGCAGCAGCACCATCATACTCCCCACCGGAGACGCTTCGTCCACACCCCCTGGAGCCGCCCCACCGACGCCCCCATCGACGACCTTTGATCCTCTTCGCCGACACCTTCCTCAATCCTACCAGAGCCGCTTCGCCAACACCATTGTCAACCCTACCGGAGTAGCTTCGCCTATACCATTCTCAACCCTACCGGGGCCGCTTTGCCAGCTCACAAGTCCACGACCTCGGATCCGCTACGTGGCACCCTCATCCAACCCACCGGAGCAGCTTTTCACACCCCGTCCACAACCACAGATCTGCATCGTCGACACCATCCTGAACCCAACCCCAACCACCGAAGCACCTTCACTGACGCCCTCGTCCACGACCACAGATTCGCTTTGCCCACACCGTTGTCAACCCTACCAGAGCTGCTCCACAAACACCCTACTCGATGGTTCTAGATCTCCTTACCGGACCCCGACAGCTAGTGTAGCATCATCACCTTGACTTTTTTAACCTGATTCCCACCGTCTGGCAAAATACCAAGCACCCACCACGGCCTAGGTACTTGTCACCTTTAAATCATCCAGCATCACCTACCCGATGTACTTCAAATATACTAACAGGTCACTGTTACATGTTATGCAGCTGGCAAAAACTACAAGGACGATGTTTCTTCTGGATCTAACGGCTTTTTTTGAGGGAGAAACAGTAGGAAAGGATCCTACTGTGTTTTCATATATATATATATATATATATATATATATATATATATATGGACAGGGTGTTACAAGTGCTTTACATTTTGCATGTGGGTGTCATCCTGCCCAAACAGATTGGGTCAGGGGACAGGGATGATACTACTAGTGTAACTCAGAAATAAAAGAGGAAATGAAAGTAGGATGACCCAACTTAGTCCTATGTTGGAGGAGGTCAAAATCGTCCTTGAATCAATTTAGCCACCCACTGACGGTTGGTGCAGTCCTCCTAAAATGTTTATTGTTTCTTTGCTTCCAGAGACTCCAGGCAGCCACCAGGAAGATTTCAAAGAAGAGTGGGCGCCCCCAGGAGTTTTTAGCCTGTTGAAGTAGTTGGAGGCGGCAGGTGAAGGGTGGCCAGCTAATCCCAAGTTTTTGCCAGCAAGATTGACTGAATAGGCAAGTAAAGATCATATGGTCCACAGTTTCCTCGTTGTGTTTGCCGCAGAGCAGGCAACTGTGGTCATTACCTATGTCATAATGTGATGCTTGAGCATGTCACGTGTATTCAATCGATCGTTCATTAGGAGCCATCACAAGACTTTGATCCTCATGATGCAGTGAGAGCGCCAGAGAAGGGAGAAAGCTGGGTGGGCGTTGGCGTCTCAAAAGAAGAATCTGTAGTAGTCGGCCGGCTGGTAGACAGATTTCCCCCAGGTATAATGCCAGACATCATTGACAGATGTGGAGGCGTGCATGTGCGTGGAGATCTGTTGAATGTCTCGAACCTCGGCCAGGGCTTGGGGAGAAAGCGGTAGGTGAAAGGTTTCCAACAATGCCGTGCTCTCCAAGAAATTTTTCACAGTCTCATCCTCATGCATGGCAAAGGAGAACGCGTGAGGGTGCGAATTTTCCAGAACATCCACCGCCCAAAGATCTTTCCAAACTAGAGCAGTTGTGCTCGACACGACTCGGACTTGTGAAATCCCTCGGAAGACAGGCGTGAGCTTGAGGATTTAGCGCCACCAAAAAGAGCCCACTGGATTTGTGGCATGGGGTACTTTATCGGCATAGTATTTGTTCCAAATGAGATGTACCCAGGGGACATCGAGCTTGTTATAAAACTTGTGCAATAATTTCATGATCAGGGCATCATTTTGCACCTTAATGTTGATAACCCCGAGGCCACCATGCTTTTTGGGTTTGTAGACCATGTCCCATGCAGCAAGGGAGTTGCACTTGTCCCCTTGTTCGGTCTTTTTGGTCCAGAGACATCTCCTTCTGATTTTATCGAGCATCTCTATCAACTTGGGTGAAACTTGAGTGTGCACATGGCGTAAATGAGGAGGGATGTAACGGTAGCATTCAGCCAAGAAAGTTTGCCACTGTAGGACATCATTGTGATCATGGAGGTGAGGCGAAGTTCAGCACTGCAAACTAGGGGCATTAGATCAAGGATGGTTGGTTTAGACGTGCCGAGAGGTAGCCCAAGGTAAGTAAAGGGCATGGATCCAACTGAACACCCAAATAGGTTTGCAAATGCCAAGGCAGTTCCCTCTGACAGGTTGATTGGGATCAGTGTAGACTTGTGAAAGTTAATACGGAGGCCCATGGAGGAAGCATAGTCCACAATGATTTCTTTGATGACTGCGGCTTGCTGAGGGCATGCAGGCATGGCCAGTATCGTGTCGTCGGCATATTGGATTACCGGATAGTCCGTTTGGCTAATGCAAGGGAAGGGTAGCTGGATTTTGCCTTTTCTAAAAGCGTCGTTAATAGCTGCTTGGAGGAGATCAGCCACAATGACGAAGATCAAGGGGGAGAGCGGGTCCCCCTGTCGTACACCGGTGCGGCAGTGAAATTGTCAGCCAGGCACACCATTCAATACAACTGATGAACGCCCTGTCGAGAAGATGCATTTAATCCAGGACAACCACTTATCGTTAAATCCCAGGTGTTTCATAATATTCAAGATGGGAGCATGTTCAATTGTATCAAAGGCTTTATCGAAGTCCAGTTTCAGCAAGATAATTTGCTTCTTCGATGCATGACATTGGTGTATATATTGGAAGGCCCAGGCCAGGCAATCCTGTATCGTTCTCCCTTTTATAAAACCATGTTGGTTCTTGTGGATAATCTTTAGAATGACCCGTTGCAGACGATTGGCAAGCAGCTTAGTAATCATCTTAAGGCAACAATTGAGGAGAGTGATCGGGCGGTAGTCATTGAGAATTTCCGGCGAGATGGATTTTGGAATCAATGTTATTAGGCCATCGTTTATACTAGTGAGATCCAAGTCCCCCAGGTGGAAAGCTTCACAAAGGTTGTAAAATTCATGTTTGATAATGGGCCAGCATGCTTTAAGGAATGCGCCACTGAATCCATCCGGGCCTGGTGCACGATCGGCCGGCATTTCTTTAATAACCGCATCAATCTCATCGTGGGTAAATGGCACAGTTAGCTGGTCTAGGTCATCGCGGTGGTGCAGAACATTAGGTAAATTACATTTCATTTGTGCAGGTTGCGAAGTACCCAGGTGATCAGTATATGTTTGGAACAGAAACGCTTCTTTTCCGTCGTGACTGTCAATGAGGGAGCCATCTTCTTTTCTGAAGCTTGCAATGTTGTTGTGGCGATATCTTTCAGTGGCAACAGCCTGAAAAAATTTGGTATTCTCATCCCCGAACTTGATCCATCTAATTGTGCAATGCTTCATCCAGTACTGGTTTTGATATTTAAGGAGTCGCAGCAAGTGTTTCTTGATGATATTCTGGAAGTTTGCTTCAGGAATAGATAGGGCTCTGTTATTTTCAAGTTCATCCAGTTGTGCTAGGGTTTCGTTGCAATTAGCAATGGCTACGGATAGTCGGTAAAGGTTTTTGCTCCAGATTTTTAGGGCGTGGCGAAGAGTTTTGAATTTACGACAGAGAGTAGTCGCAGCGTTTTGTGCTCTAACTGGTCTATTCCAAACATCTTGGACAAGATCCATGAAGCCAGGGTGCAAAATCCAAAAGGGCTCAAAACGAAACACCTTGCTATGAGGGATGCAAGTTTGGATGGAAATAATGCAGGGTATATGATCGGAGACAGGCTTACCAAGAGGCTTGACCATGGTATTGGGGTACACATTGGTCCAATGCAACGAGGTAAAGAACCAGTCTAGTTGTTCAAGTAGTGGATCTTGCTGCATATTGCTCCAAGTATATGATCGGCCCTTGATAGGTAGTTCAATAAGGCTCTGCTTGCGGATAATATCATTGAACATGCACATGTCATTCGGGCACCCCCCGGCTTGTTTCTATTATCAGGCGCACGAATGTAATTGAAATCGCCAACTAGGAGCCAATCATGCGAGCTAGGTATATCCAGATTATAGAGCCAATTGGTAAACGTAATACGCGCGTCACCCGAACATGGGCCATAAATATTAACTAGCGTCCAAGAATGAGATGATAAAGTGCTAGTAAAATTAATGACCAAGGCAAAATCAGACGAGAACACCACATCACCAGTAAACATAGAGCTTTTCCATATAGTAAGCAAGCCACCCAAAGCTCCTTGAGATGGGACATATGCAAACTGATCAAATTGTCTAGGGCAACAGGATTTAATAAAGGATAACTCAAAAGAGTTTTCTTTGTCTCTTGGATGCAAACAACCGAGCAACCACTGGATCTAATGGCGTTATTCAGTGCAAGCTGTTTATCATCAGAATTAATGCCACGGATGTTCCAACAGAGCACTTCCCAGCTACGCAAAAGGGGCATAGAGAATAAATGGACTAGGCCCTCGAGGGCCCATCCTCAGCAGGCAAATCAACATTAGCCGGAGTTCCTGGGTGATCGGTTGAAGCAGTAGATGTAGCAGGTGCCACAGTGAGAAGATCTTCAGTCAGTTCAGCCGCGGGAACAGCGCACTTATTAATACCAATCGCCTGAAGGACATGGACAGGAGTAGGAGGAACATCTTCAGAGGTCAAGTCCATGGCCGAGGAAGAGGATCCAATCGAAGGAACCAGCCTGGGCTTAACCTTGGAGTTGGTGGTGCGGGTTTCAGTCACCTGGTTAACCTTGAAGCCATTGTATTTGTTGGAGCGGTTGCTTCGACGCACTTCAACATTGGAGGTAGGAGCAGGTGTCCAGGCCCGACGACCATGAGTCACAACAGCAAGACCTGCCGGTTCCAGGATGGAGTTCACAGCAGCAAGACTAGGAGGCTCGGAAGAGGAGTTGACAGCAGTGGCAAACATATCCTGGTTAGTCCTATCGCTGTGACTGTCAGTCTGGGGTGGTAAGTTGCCAGTATCGACCAAAGGCATAGGCAGAGAAGCAGCCAGAGGGGTAACTGCAATTTGGGCAGCGTCAGTCGTAGAGGGCAACAGAAGCTGAGTGTTCTGCAGAGAATTTTCAGAAATATCTTCCAGGACCACAGAGGACATTTGAGGAGATGGCAGCTGGGAAAGAACAATGCCATTGTCGTCTGAGGAAACCAACACCGAAACTTGCACATTTGCAGAGCGCATACCATAGCCTGAACTCCACGGACCAATGGTGGCCAATGCAGGGCGCAGATCGTGGAAGATGAAGTTATTCAAGAGCTGCCTGGGAATTGGGTCTGACAGCAGAAGGTTCAGCAGGTCTGATCCATTGGCCGAGAGGCCAAAGTGAATGCCATTGTTGTGCATGCTTATAGTAATGTTCAGTGCATCCTGGGCTTCAGGTAGGGCTGGTTCAGTTATAGGAAGCAAAAGCTGAGCATCTTCAATAGGTATAGAGCTGTCATCAGAGGAGGAGAAGGTGTCATTCCAAGCCTCCATTGGGTTATCTGAAATATTATCCTCCGGAACAACACGATGCTGGAAGGTGAGTCCCTGAGGTGTTAGCCAGGCTTTATAATTGACAATATGGTGAGGAAGGGGAGGCAGATGATGAGCCAAAGGAGCTGCCCATTGCCACCAACCACCATTGTTCTGAGGAGGTGCATTGCCCTGGTTGGCATTGTCAGCATTGGGAGCTCCATTTTGCACTAACCAGTTGTGCACCTGTTGTTGATACAGCTACTCAGCAGTCATCTTAGGACCAAACAGAGGATGAGGATTTCCATCAGCTGGTGGATCTTCTTCGCCAGGAGGGAGCACTTCAGGTAGCAGGCCATTCTAGTCGTCGCTTCTGAGGATTGTGATCTGAACAGTCCAGCAATCCATGGCACCACCCAGCTGCCAGACAACAAAACTTTTGGGGATCAGACGGAGACGTAGAACACGGGCTTTTATGAGCATAAACCTCCTATCATGTCGCGGGTTATACCAGCTAACAAGGGAAACATAGCCACCCAGGGCTTTAGTGATGTAATAATCCGTCTGATAGTCGTAAGAGAATCTGAAGAACATGAGCCAAACCTCAGGGCCGAAAGAGGAAGGGCACCGAATTGAGTGGGTAGTTCACCATGGACGGTAGAGTGGTGGAGGGCAGTGATGGTGGTGGCTGGTGAGGTGATGCGAGTGGGCAGAGCTGCGGTGTGGAAGAAACCGAGGCGGAAGCCAGACCGTGAGGGGTAAAGTGGGAAGAGGGAGACATCTTTTCTCGCCACTGCCACTTCTCGTTGAAACGACGTCTACGGCAGGATTGTTCCACGTGGCCGTAGAAACCACACACCATGCATCGGATGGTGGGTTTGCATTTAGGCTGATCATGCACGTTAAGGGAAGGAACAAATTGATCGGGCAGCGAATGCGTGTTACCAATTGTGGGTTGCAAAGTTTGGAGCGTTTGGGGCTTAACAAAAATGGGGCAGCCAATAGCCTTATGACCAGGCGAGGAGCAATTAATACAAATCAATCTGGCTTGGCAAGAAATCTTGTGGTGTCCCCATTGTAGGCAATGGGAGTATAGAACCGCCCAATTAGAGGATAAATCCCACATTTCCGCTTCCGAATAATGGGCCTAGGCCAAGTCAGCTTTATGACGGGCCGAGAGAGTAGCGGGCCAGGATACATGCTGGGGCGCATATTTGAACGCCGACTGCAAGAAACATAGAGGCAGCGGTGGATACGGCACAGATAAGGGGCATTTAAAGGCTCCCAATTGAATGTATTTCCCCTTCCGCGAATCCTCAAACTGAGCCTGGTTGAAAAAATGAGCAATTAATGTGGCGCGATCCTTGGGAGCGGAAACCATGCAAACTGCTTGAGAAGAATGTGGTTGAGAATAATCCAGGTGAGGATGATCCACCGAAACATGAACTGAGGGCGTATGATCCTGTTTAGTTTGATCCAAATGAGAGGAGGACGCTTCATGTGCATTGTTGTTAGAGAATCGCATCGATGAAATCGGAATTAAACCAAACTTACACAACACCTTCTCAGAGCTTGAACTTAAACTAGATCCCGAGTGCAAGAATTTGAGAGAGGATTTAACAGCCATCGAACGATGAGAGGATAAGTCCTTAAGCTCAATATCAGCATGCCAACAAGATTCATCAATTGGAGCATTTGCAAAACGGCTATTATAAAGGTGGAAGTGACAAACAAAATCTGGCCAAACACGATCCCTCAAACGGTGGATGAAATGTCCCACTTTGTTATTAGCCACCGAAAACCGGAAAGACCGAGAATTGATTTGTAGCACTTTGAAACTAGAGCTAAGACCCCCAATGCAACATTGGAGCGCACTACCCACCGAATCCACGGAGAGGGAAAAGGAAGCCAAGGAAAAAGATAGCACCAAAAAGAATTCCTTGGAGTTTCGAGAAGAATAAAAATGGACCGTGGAGCGAAACCTGCGTCTCACCTGATCAGCCAAGGCAAGGCCAGGGGCAAATTCCCAACGCAAGAGGCCTTCCATGGTGGATTAATCTAGAAATCGCCATGGAGTATGGTGGGTGGTAGGGGAGAGAGGTGGGAGAGGAGAGCCATCAAGGACTGAGGCATTGCTATGATCTTGTAAGTGTGTCTCTCTCTCTTGTATTGTTGTGTGCCTGCCAGCGTGCTTTGCTAGGATTTTTGACCAGTAATCCCTTTGTGTAGACAATGATTTCTACTACTGGCTGCTAAATTAGATATGTAGATGTCATACATGATACTACCTCGTACCTCTGTTCCTAAATATAAGTCTTTCTAGATATTCCACTATAGGCTACATATAGAGCAAAATGAGTGAATCTACACTCGAAAATGCATCTATATACATTTGTATGTGGTCCATACTGGAATCTCTACGAAGACATATATTTAGGAGTAGAGGTAGTACATTACACAAAATTGTAGGTGGCATGTAGGAATTCTAGTGAATTACATTAGGCTCCATTAGGGTGCCTGCTAGTCCAGCACACATAGTCATGGCTAGTTTATGCTACGCACACAATCGTTAATTGGTGGTTTAAATATGCGTAAGAGATATGCAATGTATTATCATGTAGAGATGTCTGAAATAGCCGTGTCAACTTGCAGATAGGGTTACACAATGAAAAAGTACAAGATGTATGTGGCAATTTCATGGAAAATAGAAAAAAAGGAGAGGCAGTGGTGAGCCTATATAGTGTGCTATGGTAGGTCACTCCTCCATTGCAATCATCGTGACATGTTATTTGTATGTCAGTTCTATTGGCCAAGTTTCTTAGGGACAGTTACTACGAGTTACCCTAAGAAAATAAGCACCTATGAATATAAGCTCCATGAAATAGCCATGTCAACTTGCAGATAGGGTTACACAATGAAAAAGTACAAGATGTATGTGGCAATTTCACGGAACTTCGCAAAAAAAGGAGAGGCAACTGTGAGCCTATATAGTGTGCTATGGTGGGTCACTCCTCCATTGGAATCATCGTGACATGTTATTTGTATGTCAGTTCTATTGGCCAAGTTTCTTAGGGACAGTTATTACGAGTTACCCTAAGAAAATAAGCACCTATGAATATAAGCTCTAGGTAATAAGCCAACCGGTTCTTTTCATTGCCTTCCTTTTCAGCTTATCTTTGGTATGATCAGTGAAAAGTCTAGATTGCATTATATTTTGTCATTTTGCTGCCCATATGAAAATTAATTTAACTTGCAAACATCAAAAAATTGAACCCAGTGCAATAATTAATATGATAGGAAAACATACCATCACTATTTGTTCAAAATGAAAATACAAAGATACCATCTACTTGGCACAATCTACTTTGGTCAATGTCTTCCATAGAGATCCCATTGCCTAATTTAAATGAAGAATGCATGACCACTAGTAGAAAAACGACTTTTAGTACAGGTTTGTAAGGACCTTTAGTACCAGTTCTGGAACCGGCACTAAAGAGTGGGGACTAAAGGTCCCCCCCTTTAGTCCCGGTTCAACACGAACCGGGACCAAAGGCCCACCATGTGGCACGAGGCGTGCCGTGGTCTGGGGGACCTTTAGTCCCGGTTGGTAAGGATTTTTTTTTGAAATAAAGCAAAAACAGACCGCCTACTAGGCCGGCACGGCCTGCATATGACTAGAAACCCAATCTCTAGTTAGGACAGGATGCATGCCCGTACGGCCCGGTAGGCCCCATAGGGCAGAAGACGTGCAATAGACCCACAAAGGCCTGCTTAGAGAGGAGCTCGACATGATAGACGTGGCGGGGCTTATAAACCGGTGCGAGCTCCTCTCAACTAGCGAGGTGGGACTAAACATTGCGCACTGCGGGTGGTAGCACACTACCTTTAGTACCGGTTGGTGGCTCCAACCGGTACTAAAGACCCCCCTTTAGTACCGATTGGAGCCACGAATCGACACTAAAGTCCACCACCTCTTTAGTACTGGTTCATGGCACGAACCGGTACTAAAGGTTCGCCACGAATCGGTACTAATGAGCGTCGCCCGCCTAGCAGTTGGAACAGGCACTAATGGTCACATTGGTGCCGGTTCAATTACAAACCGGGACTAATGAGTTTCATATTACACCCTCTTTCTACTAGTGGACCCACATTTAAATGAAGAACAATTATTTATTGAAATTCGATGGTCCAAGTGGATGCTTATTATCATATAGCACCACCACCTGAAAGCATCATATAGGAGCAGCAGGAGCTCATAGCAACTCATCATACAACAGGAATGTGCAATTCATCATATACCAACAACAACTCATAGCAATTCATCATAAAGCAGTAGCAGGAGCAGCTCATAGCAATTCATCATATAGCTGCAGCAGGAGCAACTCATAGCAATTCATCATATAGCAGTAGCAGGAGCAGCTCATAGCAATTCATCATATAGTAGCACTAGGAGTAGCTTATAGCAACTCATCATATAGCAGCAGCAGCTCATAGAAATTCATCATATAGCAGTAGAAGCTCATAGCGATTCATCATATAGCAGCAACAGGAGCAGATCATAGCAATGCATCATATAGCAACAGAAGAAGCAACTCATAGCATTCATCATATAGCAGCAGCAGAAGCAGCTCATAGAAATTCATCGTATAGTAGATCAGAATGAAAATTTGGCGAAAAATCAGATGAGATCCTCACCTTGTTGGATGAGCTCATCCTTCAACAGCTCCTCAAGGCCACAGCCTTGGAGGAGGGGAGGGGGAATAAGGTGCCTTCTATCATAGTGTAGCATCAGCCGTAGTTGTGTGGTGCCTGCTGGAGTAGTGCATTGGACGGACCACAGGGGAGCAGCACTTCGAGACCATGAGAATGAGAGGCGGTGCCAGAGGGAGGAGCATCCGGGGAGATTTGGCCCTACCCGCCGGTCATGTAGCCAGCTAGATAGAGAATCGTCGAGGACCAGGCCAGATGGGACCAGAGGCGATGGCTCGCTGGACGAACCCTAGCGCTTCAGGCAGGGGGTCGAGGTAGAGGGAAAGGGGAGAGGAGATGCAAGCAGGCAGGGCAATGAACGCTTGCATGTTTGTTTTTTACTTGAGGGTCAGGTCTGACGTGGGCGTGAGTAGTTGCATTTTGAGTGTAATATAGGTAGACACCAGAGTCATTTCACTATTCCCCTTCCCTTCAATTTTTAGTGAGCTTCTACCCAAAACACCCCCCTCCAAACCGAAATAAGTTAAGCCCAAGCCTATAACTCAAAAATGACTTCTCTACATCTTTTATGGCTTATTTTCACAATAAGCTCTGGAAAGGCAGAATAGAACTGGCCCTTAACCTACAATTCAGTTGTGCGTGCAATGATGAATTACTCCTGCCTGCTATAGTGTACATTTAGGCATCATCATACATGGCATAACCTAATACATGTGCATTCCATTGTAGAATATGGAATATGCAATGCTTATGTTAGTTCGTATGTTGCACATGATGTTTAAATGCCCCTTAAATATGGTCAGTCGGGTGATGGTCTTTAAGCCTCCTTCTTTGCTTCTTTTCTTGATATGTAAGATTTGCTCACACATCTGTTCAATTGCTTGTTTGCATCAGCTAGCCATACTAGGACTGTTTGCTTTGATTACTTGTTTTTCTTGATGCTAACACTCTAACAGAGCTTCTAAACGATTTAAACACCGAGGGCTGCTATAGTGGGGGCTTTTCTAACTCATAGGTGACATCAAGGTTTGGCTGTGCACTAAAGTAGGCTCTCCAAGAGTACCTGGAGATCCAGTTCAAAGGTATCCCTAGTTTTTACATAGTGCACACATAGTAAATGCTCATTTCATTGTGTGCAAGTGCGAGAGATGTGGCATGTTTCATTATGTGGTGTTGTTTTGTTATAATCTCATCCTTTTGTGTTGTTCACAGACTGCAAAGTACACATATTTATCTTCCAAGGAGAGGAGTAACTAGTTTGTGTCACCTTGCAGAGGGGGTGCAATGAAGATAAGATTGAGGATTTCCAATTACAAGATGTTAGGAAGGATCCTTCAAGAGAAGTAGGAGCAGTGCTGAGCCTATTCAACCAGTTAAGGTAAGTAACTGTATCCAACTCAACAGTTCAGTTCCTTGTTTGTTTCAGGCATAGTTAATTTGCTCTTTTCAATTGCTTTATTTGTCCTCAGTTAATTTGATGCCCAAACATTGATTCCTGATGTTGGGTACTTGTATAACTATTAGTTGACAAAGCAGACTAAGGCATAACCAAGTGGTGGGAAGGGGCTGATGCCTTCCCACCCACCCAGGTTCAAGGCATGGTACTTGCAATTTGGGTTTGTTGCACCAATTATACTGTAGGGGGTTCCCTTACAGTCTTTTTGTCAAAAAAAACTATTAGTTGACAAAATTAAAGGCCTTACCATTTAATTACTCAGGTGAAGTGTGCCTGAAGCTTTGATGTCTATTAACCAACTATTACTGCATGAGGCTCACAATCTAGTTTATACTAGGCTAATGATTGCATAGTTTTGCTTGTTATAGTAGGTTTGTATGAATCCTTCTGTTGTTCATTATGCTCCCTAAGACTTTAATTGAGCTACGGAATGGCCAACTTCTTGCTTACTTATACGCAACATGCTGTCTAAATTTGTAACTTGTCTGTGTTTTGGATTTGGCCCCGACATCATACTCCTCTGGTGAGCTAAGAGAGATTTCTGTATGTGGGTTGCACAGACTACCATTTTTATAATTTTTAAAATATCAACTGCTTATGCTTCATGACATGTAACATTATAGTTAGCCCTGTTTTGCCATGTACAAAATAGTCTGTCTTGCTCGCATTACTATTGTAACTATATTTTTGCCCTAGTCATGTGTACTTACAAAAACATTTCAGGATGAAGTGACATCAACACAAAAATCTGCGAGCAGTGCGGCATGGCTGTTACCGAATGATTATGGATTGGAATTGGAATGTGCTGATGTTCTCGAGCATCAACTAGAGGAGGCAAGAAAACATGTACATGATTCTCAACATACAATCAACAAGTTGAGACTGGACTTGCAGGTATTAGATGCAGGAGTCAAAAAATGAAACAAGACACTAAGGTAACCATGAAGGAATTGGAGATTTTGCAGACAGAAATTTGTGCTATCTAAATCCGGCCAATCCTATTTTCTGAAGAGATTATAGTTTAAATGGTAAGTTCTGTTGATGCGTGTCCATGATGTATGAGCTTTATTTGTCCAGTGTATCTAATTTGCTGTTTGTGTACGCTTTATTATCACTGGTGCCGAACTATAATGCCCAGTGGGTATATTTGGCTGTAATTTCTTTATTCTATAGTGTAGGATTATTCTACGTTTCTATGCCTTAGTCTTTTTATTGTATAGTGTATGTTTTTAGAGGCGATAGTATAGAGTAGGATAATTCTTGAATATGCTATATCATTGAAACGGGGGCTGACATGCCCAAACATTTCCTAGACACCATACAAACGAACAAACATGTGTAGTCAAAGAAGGCCTTAATTGAGATGGTCAAAATAATATTATGTGGATAATGGTGTGGCCCACCATAACAACGGCTCTTAGCAAGCCGTTAACAGGCCAAAAGGTCGATAGGGTCGTATAAATGGAAATTGAAATGGAAATTGACATGCAGGGGTCACCCTTGACGAAAGGACTCTGATGACGTGTGATTTATCGTCATGGAAGTGGACACTTCCATGATGATAATTTTGGTAATGTCATGGAACATCTATGACAGCACAAGTATGACTATCTTGATTCTGTCATAAAATCATCACGGATGTACATGCATGACAGAAAACGTGACCTAATATGACAAACATGTATCATCACGAAAGTGTATTTTTCGTAGTGGCTACACGGGAAGCATAAATCCCACCATAAAAGTGACCACTACCAATGTTGTGTTGCAATCTTCGTGCAACAATTGCTCCAACATTATAGTGTTTGATTGCTGTCAGAGCAGTGTGTATGAGGCTCGAGTCAGGGGCACAAAGCATGCTGCAATGCTGCTTGCCCATGATGCATTTGCCATTAAAGAGTGCAAAGTAATGTGTATATGGAAAATGAATACCTTTTATTCTACCTTGTGTTACTCTTGTATTTCCACCGGAGCAAAGATTAATCAAAAATGACTCATACTCAATTTTTGGTGGTTCATCTACCGAACCCCAATATAGAATTTTGCACGCATTACAGAACACTCCCAAAGGCATGTTAAAGGTCTAATCATAAAGGCTAAATGAAACTCTATACTCACGAGGAAAATATTTAAATTTATTTCTGAAAGTTTCTGCGAGGTCAAGATGCTGAATGCACTCATCTACGGTGAAGGGAGCGAGTTTGGTGTTGTGGATAAATTGCTCGAATTCATCCTTAATACCTGCACCTACCATGAATTCATTACATGGCCATAAGCATGATTTGGTAGCGGCATCCCACATATTGTTTGCACTTGGCTAAACATAAGACCGTCGTATTGAGCCACTACTCTATGATGCCTCCGAGGATCTCATCCTCAAAGAACTTCTTACAAAAATGTACATTTTATTCGCGTACAAATTCCTGAAATTTTGGTCACAAAATTCTGTCAACAAAACTTCGCAAGATTGATAGCAACTACTTATAAGGATGCCTAGAGGCCATATCAAGCATTCAAACTACTTAGAAATCTAAGAATTCAACATGCAAGCCCATTTACAGTAGCACCAAGAGTAGCTAATTATTCAAAATATAAACCAATAAAGAAAAAACTAATTGGGGCAATGAGGGTGTCACATACCAAGTAACAATCCCCCAAAACTGTTTCGAATATGGAGCTTCGAGCAAAGAGATCGAAATCCGGGGGTTTGAGAGCGCGAACATGAGAGAGAGAACTAAGGTGCATTTTTTGGAGGTAGGAGATGGTGTGGAATAAAGAGATAAGTGAGGGGATCCACGTGGGGACCACAACCCACCAGGGTGCGCCTATGGTTGATGGCTAATAACCCACAAGTATAGGCGATCACAACAGTTTTCGATGGTAGAGTATTCAACCCAAATTTATAGATTCGACAAAAGGGGAGCCAAAGAATATTTGAAAGTATTAGCAGACCAGGAGATTAAATATCTGCAGCAAGATAATCAATACCACAGTAGTATGATAATTTTGATAGTAGTGGTAACGGTAGCAGTAACAATGATAGCAATGATTTTGTAGCAAGTGTAATAGTAGCAAAAGCAACAGTAACTTGGTAGAAACAATATGTGGAAAACTCGTAGGCATTGGATCGGTGAACTCGTTGGATGATATTCATTATATAACAGTCTAACCTAGGGAGATACCGAATTAGCTCCGGTTCATAAATATAATGTAGGTATGTATTCCATAAATAGTCATACGTGCTTATGAATAGAAGTTGCATGACATCTTTTGTCCTGCCCTCCCGTGGCAGCGGGGTCCATAAGGAAACTAAGGTACATTAAGGCCATGTCATGCTTCTAAGTCTGACAGTAGTGTAGGGGGAAAGTATGGAGAGGCAAGATCTTAGCTATGGAGAAGTTGTAAGCACGCAAGGTTTACGAGTTCAGGCCCTTCTCGGAGGAAGTAATAGCCCTACTCTCGGAGCCCGGAGGCGGTCGACTGGATTATGTGAGTATGAATTACAGAGGTGCGAACCCTTGTCTCGGAGGAGTGGGGTGGCTTATATAGAGTGCGCCAGGACCCCAGCGAGCCAACGTTACAAAGGGTTCAATGTATATTAAGGTAGGGCGTTACTGGTAACGCAAGTAATGAAGTGCTATGATGACCATAAAATCTACTTAATGACCGCCCGTTAGCATGCGGAGTGACTTTAGGTCTCCTGGCCGTCCAGTGGTTGGATCTTGGTCGAGTGATTTCTTCTTGGTCGAGTGTCTTCGAGTCTGTCGAGTGGAACACCTCCAAGTCGATTGAAAGGTGACTTATTCTAGAGATGTCCTTGGGTAGGGCAGTTAGGACAGGTCCATGACCCTACCCTAGGTACAAAACTTCTCCGACTCGTTTTTCATGCCGTGAGCATATCTTCTTTCAGATCAACGGACCTGAGTGATGACAGCAACTTCCTTTTCAGTCGCCTTGATCCATTCTTAATTCTTCGTCGAGTGAGTTTGTTTACTTGTAAGGCTCCGAGTGACAGTGCGGAGGAGATCTTTCGTCTGACAAGTTGTTTGCTGCCCACAGATTTCGTGGGATCCAAATTTTGGGAAGCGCGCGGGACGAGGGAGGCCGCAGTAATCGGATGGGATAGAGCAGAGACGCCTCGATCCCCATGCCGCCTTTTTCGCCACGTACCGCGCGCGCGATCGTTACGGGATTTGACAGAGCCACCTGGGCCTACCCGTCAGCCACTCGGAAGCGGCCTCATATAAGGCATTGGACCGGAGTCCCCCGAACAGTGCATTCCCATTTCCTCTTCTCCTCTTCACGCCCCTCCGCTGCGCTCGCTTTCGCCCCAGCATCACCGCTCCGTACGCGTCTCGCCGGCGACAATGGGGAAGGAGAAGACAACGGATCTGGAGCGGGCAAAGAAGGCAACGGTGAGGTCGAAGGGTAAGGCGACTAGCCGGGGCGGATCTTCCTCGCGGACCGGCCTGCCGAAGGGCTGGATCCAGGGTGACTGGATCCACTCGAGGATCACCCAAGAAGACCTCGATGACCTGGCCGAAGGGGGGCTGATCCCCTATGACTCGGTGCGGCTTCTGGGGAAGGAATCTGAGCCGCAACCTCGGGAGGGTGAGCGTGTTCTTGTTGCCACCCACGTCGACCGTGGATTTTCCTTGCCTCCTCACCCTTTCTTTCGAGGGTTTCTGAACTTCTTTGGGGCACAACTCCACCATTTTACCCCCAACTCAATCATTTATCTCGCCGCTTTCATTTCTTTGTGTGAGAATTTCCTGGGTTGCCGGCCTCACTGGGGTCTTTTCAAGCATATTTTCACTTGTCGCTCCCAGACAGTGAAAAAGGATAATCCGAGTGATGAGAGGACCCAAGTGATCCAAATGTGTGGGGGTCTTGGTATACATACGAGAGGGAAAAGCTCCTTTCCGGCCATGATTCTTCCTGACTCAGTTCGGGGATATCAGTCGACCTGGTTTTATTGTAAAGACCCGTCGACGCCAGGGATATCGACTGGCCTCCCTCCCTTTACCATGGACCGAGTGGAGAAACCCTGCCCTTTGAAGGTGCTCCCGGAGGAGAAGGCGCACGTGAAGGTGTTGGTCGGTCGAGTAGTCCAGGTTATTCGTGACGGGGTCACTAGTATGGATCTCTTGGTTGTCTTCCTTCAGCGGCGCATCCAGCCTCTTCAAGCTCGAGACCATCCGATGTGGATGTATTCGGGTCTTGAAGACTCCACTCGGATCCACCCGGAGAAGGTCGACGACGACACACTGGAGAAGTGGCTGTCGGGTATCACCGGGAAGAAGGACAATCCCAGGGCAGCCAAGAGAGTTCTCCCATTCGACCAGTCTCATGCACCAAAGCAGGTCTAATTCTGAGTTTTTGCCTGTAATCTGAATTCACTCACGCAGCTGCCTATATTGCGTTGACTGACTTTGTTCTCCCTTCTTCCTTTCAGGCCATTATTGAAATGTATTCAATGCCCAACGCGGAGCAAGAGCAAGCACTGGAAGGCGAGGCGAGTGGTGGCGACAGTGGCGAGTGGACTTCCGATGGTGAAGGGGATGGAGGAAGCGATGACTCAAGTGATGGAGAAGAAGTCGAGTCGCCCCCGCGCAGGGAGAGGCGATCCAAGCTCGACCAAGAACGGTCGTGTGCCCGCGACAAGGCAACTACTCAGGATGGTCAGTCTTCATAGCGTCCTCGGATCTCTTCACCAACCCCGACTGAGAAGGTGCCAAAGCACCCCAAAGTTGCAGAGCCGAGGACTCGGAAGGCGTTGCCAAAGATCAAGATTGATATCCCCGTCGCCTCTGCGTGAGTGTCTCTCTTTGTATTCACTCGACGCTCCGCACTGTTTGTTTTTCTTGTTTTAACTGGACGAACTTTGGAATTGTCAGCGCTGCCACTTCCGGACCTCAACTTACAGGGATGATGATGAGGTGATGGAGGATGAGGTCACTTCTAATCCGGGTATGATTTCTGCCATACTATCTTTATTCGGTCAATTCAACTGCAATGTGCATCATTGGGTGACGTGATTTTGGCAATTGAACTTTGCACATCTCCCAACATTATTGACCTCCCTGATGATGATGAAGAGCCTGAGAGGCCTTTGATGTGGAAGAATAGGCGAGCTCTTGTAAGTGAGGTGCTACAGTCGATGCCGAGGGCGGAACTAGTCGTTCAGGACACTGGTGACATCAATTGGGGTTCTATTACCTTCGCCGAGCCACTGTCGAGTGTCTTGCCTTCTTCGTCGACTGCTCGGGCCCCTGTCGACCCGCCTTCAGTTTTTGCGACCCATCATGTCCCAGAGGACAAGGTGAATGCTGCTAGGGAAGCCATACGCCAGGCGGGCATTATGATGGAGAAGATGAAGATGGTGCGGGACGCCAGCCAAGCCGCCTATGATGCCATCTCGGCTCTCCAGAGCAACATTCAGGTTAGTTGGTCGCCGCTTGTTCTGTTAGGATATGCTATCTGAAGACTCTTTCCGAAAATCTTTTCATCTGCACACCCACTGGGTGTGTCGATTGAATTTTTTGGACTAGTGGGGGCACGCCGAGTGCACCCACTGGGTGTAGTCCCCGAGACTTCGGTGGACTGCTGGCAGTCGACTGTAGTCTTTGTATTTTGTCGAATATATAAATAGTTTGTCTCTTCCACTCGGTCTGGTTGAGTGGGATTAGAACCGGTGGGGGCACGCAAAGTGCACCCACTGGGTGTAGCCCCCGAGACTATGGTGGACTGCTGGTAGTCGACTGTAGTCTGAGTTCTACTTTCTCTCTTTCTGCCTTTTTTGGACTCGACTTCAGTGGGCCGGTCGAGTGGGATCAGAACCGGTGGGGGCACGCAAAGTGCACCCACTGGGTGTAGTCCCCGAGACTATGGTGGACTGCGGGCAGTCGACCGTAGTCTTAGTATTTATTGCCTTTGTTGTTTTTCACCGTAAAATAACTTCTCCCCTTTGATTTCAGAAATCTTGTGATCTTGGAGCCCGCTTTGCTGACTTGGAGAGGCAGCAGATTCAACTGAACCTTGACTTGGAGCTGGCCAGGACAGAGCTGCAAAAGGTCAGAGACGGCACCGCTGGTAAGACGAGTTTGTCGACTGGTCAGTTTTAGGCTCGAGTGCCCTTCTGCTATTTCTGAATCAATCGTCATTTCTTTGCAGAAAAACTGAGAGAAGCTCTGGCGAAGAAGGATGAGGATTTGGCTGCTACTCGTAAGGAGGCCGACGACAGGACCGCTCTGGCCGAACAGAAGCTGGCTTTGGTCGGCCAGTTGGAAGAAGAGAATACCAGGCTAAAGACCGCTCTGAATGACTCCAACAAGGAGTGCTCATGCTGGAAGAAGGCGAATCTCGTCCAGGGCGAGAAAATGGAAATCATTGCTCGCAGGAGGGATGATCTAGAGAGCTATCTGAGAAGTCTTGCCAAGAAGTTGTTCATCAAGCTTGAAGGTGCACATTCTGTTCCGACTGATTTTTTTTGTGTCGACTCAGTGTACGAAAATTGACTTATCCTTGGATCGTGGATGCAGAGTTTTGCCAGAACTTTGAAGAGGAGACTGGGTGGATCGAACCAGGTTTGGACCCAATCAACTCTCCCGTGAAAGATGAAACTGCCATGAATCTGCTCCGTCTGGAATCTCGCATCGACAGTGCCATGGGCTACTTGGCTCGACTGAAGGTCGCCATGTCACGGATCGACCCGGCACTTTGGCCAGAGGCCACACTCCAAAACAATCTTGAGTCTTTGATGACTCGACTTAACGGAATCCCTGACCGAGTGCTGGAGTGGAAGAAGTCTTCTGCTCGGTGTGGCGCTGATGTGGCTCTGTCTTTGGTTCATGTCCACTTCAAGGAGGTGCGACAAGATAAGCTGGCCGCAATCAAGGTCGCCAACACCCAGAAGCACGACTTCCGAACTTTTATGGAGACTTTCATTGCTGCCGCCACTCGGAATGCCGATGGCGTCGACCTGGACGAGTTCGTCGAGCCAGCCAGCCCTCCTCCCGCGGAGTGAACAAACTCTTATGTCCCACCTTAAATTTGCCTCGGAATGCCGAGTGTTTTTGTAATCGTTAAACTTTTTCGGGCTGCATGCCCGAGTACTTCGATCTGTGATCCGGAACCTTTAGAATTTATCTGAACTTGGTTTACAGTTGAATATCTTTATGAATCTCCTGCTGAGTGAACCCATTCTTCATTCGAGATCGCGTTTGTATTCACAGCGCAGCTCCGAAGGAGAGGGAAGCAGTCGACCCATGTCTTGTCGCCCTTGCGGGTCGGCGACGGAGTGCGCATCGTATTTGTGGTGAAGCTCTCCAGGGGGAAGGCGGCGGTCGACCCACACCTTGTTACTGCAGAGCGGGACGAAGCACACATTGTATTTGTGGCGAAGCTCTTCAGGAGAAGTTGGCAGTCGACCCGCACTTCGTTACTGTAGAGCGGGAAGAATCGCACATTGTATTTGTGGCGAAGCTCCCTGGGAGAAGGTGGCAGTCGACCTGCCACTCGTCGTCTTTGAGGATTGAGATGTGTTTCGTACTTAGGCGAGTTCTGGACTGCAGCTAAGCCCCCGAGTGGGAGGATTGCTCTCTACTCGGTAGGATTTTTTGAAACTTAGGCGAGTGCCGGACTACAGCTAAGTCTCTAAGAGGGAGAACTTAGGCGAGTACTGGACTGGAGCTAAGCCCCCGAGTGGGAGGATTGCTCTCCACTTGGTAGGATTTTTTCAAACTTAGGCGAGTGCCAGACTGCAGCTAAGTCTTCA
>NC_041386.1:515063451-515158107 GCF_002162155.2 Triticum dicoccoides
GTCTCCAGTGAGAGAACTTAGGCGAGTACTGGACTGCAGCTAAGCCCCCGAGTGGGAGGATTGCTCTCCACTCGGTAGGATTTTTTCAAACTTAGGCAAGTGTCGGACTGCAGCTAAGTCTCTAGTGAGAGAACTTAGGCGAGTACTGGACTGCAACTAAGCCCCCGAGTGGGAGGATTGCTCTCCACTCGGTACGATTTTTTCAAACTTAGGCGAGTGCCGGACTGCAGCTAAGTCTCCAAGTGAGAGAACTTAGGCGAGTACTGGACTGCAGCTAAGCCCCCGAGTGGGAGGATTGTTCTCCACTCGGTAGGATTTTTTAAATACTTAGGCGAAACGGATTCGCAGCTAAGCTCCCGAATGGGAGGCTGGCTCGCCACTCGGTAGGAAACTGTTTTTACAAACTTAGGCGAAGCGGATCCGTAGCTAAGCCACCCACTGGGGGATTTCTTACGCAAACAAAAACAATAATAATCATTGGGAAAATTATAACGCTCTTTTCTTTGATAAATAAACTACAGGAGTTTTTCTTATTACATCTCATCCGAGTGAGAATTCAAGTATAAAAGGGGCGGAGTATTTCCGCATTCCAGGCTCGTGGCTCATCAATCTGGCGATCGACATTGTAGAGGTGGTATGCTCCATTGTGGAGGACTCTGGTGACTATGAAGGGGCCTTCCCAAGTAGGAGCGAGCTTGTGTGGTTTATGCTGATCCACTCGGAGGACTAAGTCTCCTTCTTGGAAGGCTCGGCTCTTCACGTTTCTGGCACGGAATCGACGCAAGTCTTGCTGATAGATGGTCGATCGAATCAAGGCCATTTCTCTTTCTTCTTCTAGGAGGTCGACTGCGTCCTGCCGGGCTTGTTCTGCTTCATCTTCAGAGTAGAGCTCGACTCAGGGAGCGTTGTGAAGCAGGTCACTCGGTAAGACTACCTCGGCTCCGTAGACTAGAAAGAATGGGGTTCTTCCGGTCGATCGATTCGGGGTTGTCCTCAATCCCCAAAGGACTGATGGAAGCTCGTCGACCCATGCACCTGCTGAGTGCTTGAGATCACGCATCAATCGAGGTTTCAGTCCTTTGAGAATTAGGCCGTTTGCCCTTTTTGCTTGCCCATTCGACTGGGGGTGAGCGACCAAAGCATAGTCGACCCGAGTGCCCTGAGAGGCGCAAAAGGCCCTGAATTTGTTGGAATCGAAGTTTGACCCATTGTTCGTGATGATGCTTTGCAGAACTCCATATCTGAATATCAACTCTTTGATGAGACTAATAGCGGTGCAAGCATCGAGATTCTTGATAGGCTTGGCTTCAATCCATTTGGTGAACTTGTCGACTGCTACTAGCACATGAGTGAAGCCGCTCCTGCCTGTTCTCAGTGGTCCAACCATGTCTAGCCCCCAAATAGCGAAGGGCCAGACGAGTGGAATGGTTTTCAGGGCTGACGCGGGCTTGTGCGGCATATTGGAGTAATACTGACATCCTTCACATTTGTCGACTATCTCTTTTGCCATCTCATTGGCTCTTGGCCAGTAGAACCCCGCTCGGTATGCTTTAGCCACAATGGTCCGAGAGGACGCATGATGACCACAAGCCCCCGAGTGGATATCTTTAAGGATCATCTGTCCTTCTTCTGGTGTAATACACTTCTGGCCGACCCCAGTCGCGCTTTCTCTATATAACTGTCCCTTTATGACTGTAAAGGCCTTGGATCGACGGACGATCTGTCGAGCCTCTTCTTCATCTTCTGGGAGTTCTTTCCTTAGGATGTACACGATGTACAGTTCTGTCCAGACGGGAGTGATAACCAAGACTTCCATGATCAGGTCGACCACAGTTGGAACTTCAACTTCAGTCGGATCCGTGGTGCTTTTTGGCTGTGGGGCCTCTTTAGTGAAGGGATCTTCCTAGACTGATGGTGTGTGGATGTGTTCCAAAAACACATTGCTGGGAATGGCTTCTCTTTTGGACCCTATTTTTGCCAGATCATCAGCTGCTTGATTTTTCAGTCGGGGTATGTGATGAAGCTCTAACCCCTCGAATTTCTTCTCCAGCTTTCTCACCGCATTGCAATAACCAGTCATGGCTGGACTTCTGACGTCCCATTCCTTCATCACTTGATTGACCACCAATCTGAGTCGCCATAGACCATGAGGCGACGGACTCTGAGTGAAATGGCCATGCGCAACCCATATAAAAGTGCTTCGTATTCTGCCTCGTTGTTAGAGGAATCAAAGTGGATTTGAAGAACATATCTGAGTTTATCTCCTCTGGGGGAGACCAACACTACTCCGGCGCCGGAACCATTTAGCATCTTGGAACCGTCGAAGAACATGGTCCAATGCTCCGAGTGAACCTGAGTCGGCAATTGATGTTCAATCCACTCGGCGACGAAATCTCCGATTGCCTGGGACTTGATAGCTTTCTTTGCCTCAAACTTAATATCTAGAGGAAGGAGTTCAATCGCCCATTTTGCCACTCGACCAGTTGCGTCCCTGTTATGCAAGATCTCTGACAACGGAGCGTCGCTGACGACTGTAATGGAATGATCAGAGAAGTAGTGGGCAACTTTCTTTGTGGTCATATAAATCCCATATACGAGCTTCTGATAATGAGGATATCTTTGCTTCGATGGGTCAAGACTTCAGAAATATAATACACTGGGCGCTGAACTTTGAAGGTTTTCCCTTCTTCTTCTCGCTCGACCATAAGTACCATACTGACGACTTGTCCTGTGGCTGCGATGTAAAGCAGCAAAGGCTCCTTGCTGATTGGGGCAGCAAGCACCGGCTGGGTGGAGAGAAGAGCTTTGAGCTCTGCGAACGCTGCGTCAGCTTCCGGAGTCCACTCGAACTTGTCAAACTGCTTCATCAATTGGTAAAGAGGCAATGCCTTTTCACCAAGACAAGATATGAATCGACTTAGGGCGGCCAAGCAACCAGTAAGCTTCTGAACATCATGCACTCGCACAGGACTTTTCATTCGGAGCATAGTACCGACTTTTTCTGGATTGGCGTCGATTCCCCGTTCGGAAACGAGAAAACCGAGTAACTTTCCTCCAGGAACCCCGAATGTGCATTTTGATGGATTAAGCTTGATATCAAACCTTCTAAGGTTGGCAAAGGTTTCAGCAAGGTCAGTCAGCAGGTTGGAACCCTTCCGTGACTTGACCACAATATCATCCATGTATGCCTCCACGTTCCGACTGATTTGGGTGAGCAAACACTTCTGAATCATCCTCATGAATGTGGCTCCGCCATTCTTGAGGACGAATGGCATGGTAACATAACAGAAGCACCCGAATGGAGTGATGAAAGCTGTTTTGATCTCGTCAGGCCCATACAGACGGATCTGATGGTACCCGGAATAGGCGTCTAGAAAAAGACAGTCGCTCACATCCCGCAGTCGAGTTGACTATCTGGTCGATGTGGGGGAGAGGGAAATGATCTTTCGGGCAGGCCCGATTGATATGTTTAAAGTAGATGCACATGCGAAGTGACTTGTCCTTCTTGGGGACCATGACAGCATTGGCGAGCCACTCGGAGTGGTAGATTTCTCGGATGAACTCCGCCGCTAAGAGCCGAGCTACCTCTTCGCCAATGGCCTTTCTCTTCTGGACGGCGGACTGTCGGAGATGTTCCTTGACAAGTTTTACTTTTGAGTCGACTCTTAGGCGGTGCTCAGCCAGCTCCCTGGGAACACCCGGCATGTCAGAGGGCTTCCATGCAAAAATGTCCCAGTTATCATGGAGGAACTGGATGAGCGCTTCTTCCTATTTGGAGTCGAGTGTTGTCGAGATATGAGTTGGAGCAGCGCTGGGGTCGGTCGGGTGGATGTGAGCTGTCTTCGTATCGCCAGTCGACTGAAAAGCTGACTCTGTAGCGGGCTTCTTGGCTCGCAACAAATCACTCGGGTCTGCAGTCTTCTGGTATTCCTGCATCTCCACCACTGCCATCTGAGCATCAGCGATCTTCGAACCTTTCTGAAAACATTCTTCCGCTTTCTTCCGATTGCCCGTAATAGTGATCACACCTTTGGGGCTAGGCATCTTCAATTTGAGATACACATAACACGGTCGGGCCATGAAGCGTGCATAAGCCGGCCTGCCCAAAATAGCGTGGTAGGCACTCTAGAAGTCTACAACTTCAAATGTCAACTTCTCTTTGCGGTAATTCTTGGAATCACCAAAAAGCACATCAAGAGCAATCTGGCCGAGTGATTCAGCCTTCTACCCAGGAATGACTGCATGGAAACTCATGTTGCTGGCACTGAGTCTGGACATCGGAATGCCCATCCCTTTCAATGTCTCAGCATACAATATGTTCAAACCACTCCCGCCATCCATCAGGACTTTGGTCAGTCAAGTGCCTTCAACAACTGGGTCGACTACCAAAGCTTGCCTCCCTGGGGTGGCGATGTGCGTTGGGTGGTCGGACTAGTCGAATGTTATGGCAGTCTGAGACCATTTCAGGTAACTAGGTGTCGCCGGAGCGACCATATTCACCTCTCGGTTAATAACTTTTAGTCGACTTTTGCTTTCAACATCGGCAAAAATCATCAGAGTGGAATTGACCTGAGGGTATCCGTCGTCACTGTCTTCTTTGTCCTCGACCTTGTCCGACTCCTTTTCCTTACCTTTGGGCTGCTTGCCCTGGAACTGCTGGATCAAGAGTCGACACTGTCGAGTGGTATGTTTCGGGTAAATGAAATTACCCTCTTCATCTTTCTTTGTGTGGACGAGACATGGTAAGTCCAACACATCATTTCCATCCTGGTCTTTGACCTTTTTGGGGTTCCAAGGTCCTTTAGGTTTCTCTTTAATCTTTCCTTGGGTCAAAGCCAAGGCTTCCCCGGGAGCCGCTGGCTCGGCTTTCCGCTTCTGTTTCCGATTGGAATTTCCTCCGGTTTCTTGGGCGACTGACTTGAGCTTGCCACTCCTGAGTCGATCCTCATCTTCACCATTAGCATACTTGGTGGCAATCTCCATCATCCGATTCAGGGACATATCCCCGGTTCGACCGAATTTCAAATTCACTTCTCTGTACTTGACGCCTTCCTTGAAGGCACAAACTGCTTGGTGGTTAGGCACATTCTCCACCGAGTGATGTAACGTGATTCACCTCTGGATGTAATCCCTCAAAGTTTCATTCGGCTTCTACACGCAAGACCGCAGTTCCGTCAGCCCTGCCGGTCGCTTGCATGTGCCTTCAAATGTGGTGACGAACACTCAGGAGGGATCTTCCCAAGTGTAAATGCTGCTAGGTGCTAACTGGTTCAGCCACGCT
Source organism: Triticum dicoccoides (assembly GCF_002162155.2). Lineage (NCBI taxonomy): Eukaryota > Viridiplantae > Streptophyta > Magnoliopsida > Poales > Poaceae > Triticum > Triticum dicoccoides. The sequence goes on from NC_041386.1 coordinate 515,068,733, forward strand.
CTGGTCGAGCCCTCCAACATGAGAGGCAGGTGCTTCATGGCCACTTCATCATTGCCGCCGCCAATATGGACGGCCACTCGGTAGTCCTCAAGCCAAGTATTGGGCTTGGACTCGTGAGTGAACTTACTTACTCCAATAGCCAACCTGAAGTTGGGAGGAATCACAGCAGCCCTGATGGCCCTACTAAAGCACTCTGGCCCCAAAACATGTACTCTGCTGCTGGTAGGTGCATCTCTGTCGTGACCTTCTCGGTGAGCCCTATTCCTGTCGACCAAACCTTGGACGAGAATAGATCTCGCGTCAAAGCCTGGCCCCCTAGGGTCGACTGGAATCCTTCGCCCACCACTATGAGGGCGCCTGTCATCCTGCTGGCGAGGCACATACGACCCGCTCCTTGGGGGAGGCATGGGCACTCGACGTCGACCTTCACGATCGACTCGGTGATCATACTGCTCATGGTTCCCATACTGGTCACGCCGGTCTCCATGTCCCTAACGCCTCGGGGGTGATCTCGGGCTGTGAGCCGACTGGACTATGTCCGCGGCAACAGATCTGCTGTGAATCCTGTTCCGCGACTGAGAAACAGCGGAATTCTGATCTCCTACTGCCCGGAGTAATGCTCTGATCTGCAGCAAGCCTCTGCCAGCCTCCGACTGGGAAGGCTGAATCGACTCCGCTATACGGGCCGCAGCTGCTAAGTTCTGAATCGGAGTTCGATATACCCGCGGGGGCGGGAAGAGCTGACGTCGACTGGATTCAGGAACCCGTTGTCGCGCACGCTCGTCGAGTGCTTGCTGGAGGTTCTCCAGTCGAGTGCGCTCGGCCAAGTTTGCCAGGAGCGCGTCCTCCAAGGCGCGAGCCTCGGGGGTTTCTCCAACGATAGGAGTGTGTAGTGCATCCACGTTCGGGCGGCGAAGTTCTTCTCTCTGCAGCGATGTGAGAGGCTCGGGAAGATACTCCTCATGGAGACGCGACGGGTCGCCTCCACCCGCGTCTCCGTCGGTGCGGGGAAAACCGGGAGGGCTGGGTGGTCCATCGACCATCAGAACTTCCACCGCCGGATCGCTGCTGTCGCACTCGGATGCGGTCTCTCCGGAGCCAGTCGAACAGGCCGTAGAGGGATTCGTCGGGCTCGATTGCCGCGACTTGAGGGGTGGCCGACTGACGAGCCACCGCGTGTCTCACCCACCGCTGAAGTCTCGACCGACCGGAGCGCTTGCTCCGGCGGGAAATGTGGAGGGAGGTCAACACAGGAGCCAACCGGTAGGGGGTTGACGGTTGCCGCAGGAGAACACCGCGGACGTATGTGCTAAAGTGCGTTGCCCCGCGAACAGGGAGTGCGTCCACATCGAGCGGAGCCTCCTGGAGCCAAGCAGAGTCGTCGACGATGAACGAGAGCACGCCGAGACGGATCTCACGGCCCTCCACGGAAACTCCGCCGAAAACCATGATGATTCGGGTCGGAAAAGGTCGCAACTCCTCCAACAAACGCTAAAACACTTGCCCCACGGTGGGCGCCAACTGTCGTGGTTCTAAGTCTGACAGTAGTGTAGGGGGTAAGTATGGAGAGGCAAGATCTTAACTATGGAGAAGTTGTAAGCACGCAAGGTTTACGAGTTCAGGCCCTTCTCGGAGGAAGTAATAGCCCTACGTCTCGGAGCCCAGAGGTGCGAACCCTTGTCTCGAAGGAGAGGGTGGCTTATATAGAGTGCGCCAGGACCCCGGCTAGCCCACGTTACAAAGGGTTCAATGTATATTAAGGCAGGGCGTTACTGGTAACACTAGTAATAAAGTGCTATGATGACCATAAAAGCTACTTAATGACCGAGCGTTAGCGTGCGGAGTGACTTTAGGTCTCCTGGCCGTCGAGTGGTTGGATCTTGGTCGAGTGATTGCTTCTTGGTCGAGTGTCTTCGAGTCTGTCGAGTGGAACACCTCCAAGTCGATTGAAAGGTGATTTCTTCTAGAGATGTCCTTGGGTAGGGCAGTTAGGACAGGTCCATGACCCTACCCTAGGTACATAGCTTCATCAGGCCACCTTTTAATAGAGAACTGAGACAAAGCATTAACACAGAGTGTACATGAACTTCTCAAACTACGGTCATCACTGAAAAGTATCCCGATTATTGTCACCCCAGGGTTTACGGATCATAACACATAGCAAGTGCATATGAATAGCAAGATCGGATCTAGAACATAGATATAATGGTGAAAACATAAACGGTTCAGACCTGAAATCATGGCACTCGGGCTCTAGTGACAAGCATTAAGCATGGCAAAGTCATAGCAACATCAATCGTAGAACATAGTGGATACTCGGGATCAAGCCCTAGCAAAACTAACTCGATTACATGATGAATCTCAGCCAACTTCTCACTGAGCAGTGAGCCTACGAAGGAATTACTCACTCCTGGTGGAGAGCATCACGGAATTGGCGATGAAGGAGGGTTGGTGATGACGAAGATCGAAGATTGCCCTCTCCAGAGCCCAGAACGGACTACAAATATGGCCTCCCAATGAAGAACACGAGGTGGCGGCGGCTCCATGTCATGAAATGCGGTAATTCTTCCTCCCTGATTTTTTCTTTGAAAATAGGTATTTAAGGAGTCGAGATTAGGGTTCACGGGGCCACCAGGTGGGCATAGCCCACCAGGGTGCGCCTAGAGTGGGTGGCGCGTCCTACTGGCTTGTGCTCAATGAGGGGCCACCTTCGGTGGTTCTTGGCTCCATTATTTTTCTTTTATTGTAAAATAGATCTCCAAAAAGTTTCGTTCCATTCTGAGAACTTTTATTTCTACACAAAAACTATGCCATGGTAGTTCTACTCAAAAAGTGTCAGTCCGGGTTAGTTTCATTCAAATCATGCAAATTGGAGTCCAAAACAAGAGCAAAAGCATTAGGAAAAGTAGATATGATGGAGACGTATCAAGATCTTACTCCAGCTAAGCCACCGGTTCCCCTCTGGAAACTCGCTGATCCCAATGTTTTGACTTCGGGGACGTAGACCGATGAGATGCAGAACCTGACCCTAGATCCGGATTCTATCAGAATAATCCAGAAGACACTAGCCAAACACCACCCGGACACAACCTCGAACAACCCCAGAGCAGCCACACTACGGGACAGCCCCGGATATTCGGGTAGTATGGACCCGGCGGACCTCTTGATCGTAAACGACCTGCTAGGTCGGGTTAGGGCCATGGGTGTCTCCAAATGGCCAATCCCCACTCTACGACCAGATTGGGATCAAGCCCGACAGTATGGGGATTTACACCCTGCCCGTCACACACTTCATTGCAACCATTGAAGAATTGGCAAGGGTTCGCAATCACCAATGCTGAAACACAAGTAACGTCTGAATCAATGATTAGGCCTCGAGCCCAGAACCCGGTATCATCCTGAAGAGAGCCCGGAGCCAAACTCTGACCTAAAACACGACTTTGAGTCCATGCCGCCATCCACTAATAATGCGGATGCTGGATCAAATATGCCAAGTGCTTCAGCAATCGCGGGTACCGCCGCTAGAGTTCCGGACATACAACTTAGGGAACTACGAAATTTTCTCCCACCCACCCCCCATGTCGCGCACTCCCCAGACATTTCAGGACCTCTAGACATCTAGGATCTGATGTATGTAAAACAACAACCTGGAGAAATGGTCCACCATTATTGGGCTAGATTCCTCTTGGTAAAAGAAAGAATCACAAGTCACCGTGAACAAGACATAATTGCGACCTTTCGGTCCAACTTCCGAGACGAAGGGATTTTGAATGCCCTCCCCCGCCGCTACGTGAAAAGTTTCGCTGAGCTATCGGACGTGGTACGCAAATACTGCGCCATGGAAAGCACTTGGCAAGAACAACAAATAAGCGTGGAGTCAAACCACGCCAAACAGTCAGGTAAAACTCAGGAAAAGCGCGCATACGCATGGCACACGCCCGAACACAGACCCGCCGAAAAGAGGAACAGATCCCTCACCGGACCCGGAACGGCCTGGACGAGCTACTAGATAAACCATGCCCCATAGACTCGGCCCTGCCAAACTCAAATCCAACTCATACACTTCAAGCTTGTTGGGTTGTCAAACAGGCTGCCAAGAGCGGTGAAGCCATCCTCCGCCTTCAATCCCCCAATAGAGGATCACAAACACCCTCGTTTAGTGACAATAATGTCCTAACTATCTATGAAACTTTCTCCTCAAACAATCAGAGGAAAACAGCCCTTCGAGAGCTCAGCCAAGTCCACCAGGTCACAACAACAAGCTCCTGGATGGACACCCCAATCACCTTCGATGAGGATGATGAACCAAGGGCCCGCCACATCCGAGCACCCGCCGCACTAGTCCTCGACCCCATTGTGGATGGCTTTAGTCTAACCAAGGTGCTTATGGATGGAAGCAGCGCCTGATAACCCACAAGTATAGGGGATCACAACAGTTTTCGAGGGTAGAGTATGCAACCCAAATTTATAGATTCGACACAAGGGGAGCCAAAGAATATTTGAAGGTATTAGCAACTGAGTTGTCAATTCAACCACACCTGGAGATTAATTATATGTAGCAACATGATCAGTAGCAAAGTAATATGATAGTTTTGATAATAGTGACAGAAGTAACAGTAACGGTAACAATGATAGCAGTAGTTTTGTAGCTAGTGCAATAGTGACGCTAGCAGTAGGAACTTAGCAAGAACAATATAAGATAAATTTGTAGGCATTGGATCGGTGACTTGTTGGATGATATTCATCATGAGATACTTATAACCTAGGGCGATACGGCACTAGCTCCAGGTCATCAATATAATGTACCCATGTATTCCATAAATAGTCATACTTGATTATGGAAAGAACTTACATGACATCTTGTCCTACCCTCCCGTGGCAGCAGGGTCCTATTGAGAACTAAGGGATACTAAGGCCTCCTCTTAATGGAGAACCGGAACAAAGCATTAACACACGGTGAATACATGAACTCCTCAAACTACGTTCATCACCGGGAGTGGTCCCGACTATTGTCACTCCGGGGTTGCTAGATCATAACATGTAGTAGGTGATTATAAATTGCAAGATCGGATCTAGAACATGGATATAATGGTGATAACATAAACGGTTCAGATCTGAAATCATGGCACCCAGGCCCAAGGTGACAAGCATTAAGCATGGCAAAGTCATAGCAACATCAATCTTAGAACATAGTGGATACTAGGGATCAGGCCCTAACAAAACTAACTTGATTACATGATGAATCTCATCGAACACCTCACTGACCAGCGAGCCTATGAAGGAATTACTCACTGCCGGTGGGGAGCATCATGGAATTGGCGATGGAGAAGGGTTGGTGATGACGAAAAACGAAGATCCCCCTCTCTGGAGCCCCAAACGAACTCCAAATATGGCCTCATGATGAAGAACAGGAGGTGACGGCGGCTCTGTCTCGTAAATCGCGATAATTCTTTCTCCCTGATTTTTTTCTAGAAAAATAGGATTTTATAGCTTCGGTTTCAGGGTCTACGGGGCCACCAGGTGGGGACAACCCACCTGGGCACACTAGGAGGGGCGCACACCCTGGTGGGTTGTGCCCACCCAGGTGCCCCGTCCGATGGATCTTGGCTCAAGAAATTCCTATTTATTGTATAAAAAATCCTCGGAAAGTCTCGTTCCATTTCGAGACCTTTTATTTCTGCACAAAAACAACACCATGGTAGTTTTGCTGAAAACAACGTCAGTTCGGGGTTAGTTTCAAACAAATCATGCAAATTAGAGTCAAAAACAAGACGAAAAGCATTGGAGACGTATTAACTCCCCCAAGCTTAAACCTTTGCTTGTCCTCAAGCAATTCAGTTGATAAACTGAAAGTGAAAAAGAAAACTTTTATGAACTCTTTTGCTCTTGTTTGCATAAATAAGCTTGAACAGCACCCAGGTTTTCAGCCAACATTACAACTAACCATGCTGATAATAACTCATATCAATAACATAATCAGCTAGCGAGCAATAATAAGATATCTCAAAACGACCATGATATAATATGACAATAGTGGTATCTTGCTAGCCTTTTCTGAGACCGCAAAACATAAATGCAGAGTACCTCCAAAGTTCAAGTAGCGACTAAACATTGTAATTCATGGTAGAAAACATCCAGTCATAATGCACCCAACATTAGCTACACACAATGCATAAGTCATGACAGCAGTGCTCTCAGGTTCTGCGCTTGTTTTAGAAGGTCATGACACAACATAAAAGTAAATAGATAGTTGATGTCTACTATAAAACCTTCTTCTTGTAGACGTTGTTGGGCCTCCAAGTGCAGAGGTTTGTAGGACAGTAGCAAATTTCCCTCAAGTGGATGACCTAAGGTTTATCAATCTGTAGGAGGCGTAGGATGAAGATAGTCTCTCTCAAGCAACCCTGCAACCAAATAACAAAGAGTATCTTGTGTCCCCAACACACCCAATACAATGGTAAACTGTATAGGTGCACTAGTTCGGCGAAGAGATGGTGATACAAGTGATATATGGATAGTAGATATGAGTATTTGTAATCTGAAAATATAAAAACAGCAAGGTAACTAATGATAAAAGTGAGCACAAACGGTATTGCAATGCATTAAAACAAGGCCTAGGGTTCATACTTTCACTAGTGCAAATTATCTCAACAATAATAACATAATTGGATCACATAACTATCCCTCAACATGCAAAAAAGAGTCACTCCAATGTCACTAATAGCGGAGAACAAACGAAGAGATTATGGTAGGGTACGAAACCACCTCAAAGTTATTCTTTCCAATCAATCAGTTGGGCTATTCCTATAAGTGTCACAAATAGCCCTAGAGTTTGTACTAGAATAACACCTTAAGACACAAATCAACCAAAACCCTAATGTCACCTAGATACTCCAATGTCACCTCAAGTATCCATGGGTATGATTATACGATATGCATCACACAATCTTAGATTCATCTATTCAACCAACACATAGAACCTCAAAGAGTGCCCCAAAGGTTCTACCGGAGAATCACGACGAAAACGTGTGCCAACCCCTATGCATAGGTTCAAAGGCGGAACCCGCAAGTTGATCACCAAAAGATACATCAAGTGAATCACGTGATATCCCATTGTCACCACAGATACGCACGACAAGACATACATCAAGTGGTCTCAAATCTTTAAAGACTCAATTCGATAAGATAACTTCAAAGGGAAAACTCAATCCATGACAAGAGAGTAGAGGGGGGAGAAAACATCATAAGATCCAACTATAATAGCAAAGCTCGCGATACATCAAGATCGTAACACCTCAAGAACAAGAGAGAGAGAGAGATCAAACACATAGCTACTGGTACATACCCTCAGCCCCGAGGAAGAAATACTCCCTCCTCGTCATGGAGAGCACCGGGATGATGAAGATGGCCACCGGAGAGGGATTCCCCCTCCGGCAGGGTGCCGGAATGGGTCTAGAATGGCTTTCGGTGGCTAAGGAGGCTTTTGTAGGCGGAACTCCCGATCTATTGTGCTTCCCGATCGTTTTACGGTATATGGAGATATATAGGCGGAAGAAGTACGTCAGGGGGGGCACGAGGGGCCCACGAGGGTGGAGGGCGCGCCTAGGGGGTGGGCACGCCCCCTACCTCGTGGCTTCCTCGAAGCTTCCTTGATGTGGACTCCAAGTCTCCCGGGTTGCTTTCCTTCCAAAAATAAGTTCCGTGAAGTTTCAGGTCAATTGGACTCCGTTTGATTTTCCTTTTCTGTGATACTCTAAAACAAGGAAAAAACAGAAACTGGCACTGGGCTCTGGGTTAATAGGTTAGTCCCAAAAATAATATAAAAGTGTATAATAAAGCCCATAAACATCCAAAACAGAAGATAATATAGCATGGAGCAATCAAAAATTATAGATACGTTGGAGACGTATCAGTATCCCCAAGCTTAATTCCTGCTCGTCCTCGAGTCGGTAAATAATAAAAACAGAATTTTAGATGCGGAGTGCTACTTGCCATAATTTCAATGTAATTCTTCTTAATTGTGGCATGAATATTCAGATCCGATAGATTCAAGATAAAAGTTCATATTGACATAAAAACAATAATACTTCAAGCATACTAACTAAGCAATTATGTCTTCTCAAAACAACATGGCCAAAGAAAGTCTATCCCTACAAAATCATATAGTTTAGTCATGCTCCATTTTCGTCACACAAGAATGCTCTCATCATGCACAACCCCGATGACAAGCCAAGCAATTGTTTCATACTTTAGTAATCTCAAACCTATAAACTTTCACACAATATATGAGCGCGAGCCATGGACATAGCACTATGGGTGGAATAGAATATGATGATGGGGGTTATGTGGAGAAGACAAAAAGGAGAAATTCTCACATCAACAAGGCTAATCAATGAGCTATGGAGATGCCCATCGATTGATGTTAATGCATGGAGTAGGGATTGCCATGCAACGGATGCACTAGAGCTAAAAATGTATGAAAGCTCGACAAAAGAAACTAAGTGGGTGTGCATCTAACTTGCTTGCTCATGAAGACCTCGGGCACTTGAGGAGGCCCATTGTTGGAATATACAAGCCAAGTTCTATAATGAAAAATTCCCACTAGTATATGAAAGTAAGAAAACAAGAGACTCTCTATCATGAAGATCATGGTGCTACTTTGAAGCACAAGTGTGGAAAAAAGGATAGAAGGATTGTCCCTTTTATTTTTTATTAGTTTTTTATTTGGCGTTTCCCCTTTTTTTATTTGGCCTTCCTTTTTTTGGCCTTTCCTTTTTTTGGGACAATCCTCTATTAATGATGATCATCACACTTCTATTTATTTACACAACTCAAATATTACAACTCGATACTAGAACAATGTATGACTCTATATGAATGCCTCCGGCGGTGTACCAGGATATGCAATGAATCAAGAGTGACATGTATGAAAATTATGAACGGTGGCTTTGCCACAAATACTATGTCAGCTACATGATCATGCTAAGCAATATGACAATGCTGAATGTGTCATGATAAACGGAATGGTGGAAAGTTGCATGGCAATATATCTCGAAATGGCTATGGAAATGCCATAATAGGTAGGTATGGTGGCTGTTTTGAGTGAGATATAAGGAGGTTTATGTGTGAAAGAGCGTATCACATCACGGGGTTTGAATGCACCGGCGAAGTTTGCACCAACTCTCAATGTGAGAAAGGGCAATGCACGGTACCGAATAGGCTAGCAATGATGGAAGGGTGAGAGTGATTATAATCCATGGACTCAACATTAGTCATAAAGAACTCACATACTTATTGCAAAAATCTACAAGTCATCAAAAACCAAGCACTACACGCATGCTCCTATAGGGATAGATTGGTAGGAAAAGACCATCGCCTGTCCCCGACTGCCACTCATAAGGAAGACAATCAAACAACACCCCATGTTTCAAATTTGTTACATAACGTTTACCATACATGCATGCTACAGGACTTGCAAACTTCAACACAAGCATTTCTAAAATTCAAAACTATTCAACTAGCACGAGTTTGATATTATTACCTCCATATCTCAAAACAATCATCAAGCATCAAACTTCTCTTAGTATTCAAAACACTCATAGGAAAAAATTCTAATCTTGAATACCTAGCATATTAGGATTATTTAAGAGAATTACCATGCTGTTTAAGACTCTAGAAATAATATAAGTGAATCATGAGAGATCAATTATTTCTATAAAATAAAACCACCACCGTGCTGTAAAAGGATATAAGTGAGGCACTAGAGCAACGACAAACTACTCTGAAAGATATAAGTGAAGATCTATGAGTAATTGAATAATTATGCAACTATGTGAAGACTCTCTAAAATTTAATAATTTCAGATCTTGGTATTTTATTCGAACAGCAAGCAAAACTAAATAAAATAAAATGACGCTCAAAGCAAAACACATATCATGTGGTGAATAAAAATATAGCTCCAAGTAAAGTTATCGATGAACGAAGACGAAAGAGGGGATGCCTCAAGCTTAGGCTTTTGGTTGTCCTTGAATTTTACCTTGGGGTGCCTTGGTAATCCCCAAGCTTAGGATCTTGCCACTCCTTATTCCATAGTCCATTGAATCTTTACCCAAAACTTGAAAACTTCACAACACAAAACTTAACAGAAAACTCGTAAGCTCCGTTAGTATAAGAAAGCAAATCACCATCATAAGGTACTGTAATGAAATCATTCTTTATTTATATAGGTGTTAAACCTACTGTATTCCAACTTCTCTATGGTTTATAAACTCTTCTACTAGCCATAGATTCATTAAAATAAGCAAACAACACACAAAAACAGAATCTGTAAAAAAACAGAACAGTCTGTAGTAATCTGTAACTAACGCAAATTTCTGGAACCCCAAAAATTCTGAAATAAATTTATGGACGTGAGGAATTTATCTATTAATCATCTTCAAAAATAATTAAATAAATATAACTCTCCAATAAAAAATGGCAGCAATTCTCGTGAGTGCTAAAGTTTCTGTTTTTTACAGCAAGATCAACAAGACTTTCCCCAAGTCTTCCCAACGGTTCTACTTGGCACAAACACTAATTAAAACAATAAAACCACATCTAAACAGATACTAGATAAATTATTTGTTACTAAACAGGAGCAAAAACAAGTAACAAAAATAAAGTTGGGTTGTCTCCCAACAAGCGCTATCGTTTAGCGCCCCTAGCTAGGCATGACGATTTCAATGATGCTCACATAAAAGATTAGAATTGAAATATAAAGAGAGCATCATGAAGAATATGACTAGCACATTTAAGTCTAACCCACTTCCTATGCATAGGGATTTTGTGAGCAAACAACTTGTGGGAACAATAATCAACTAGCATAGGAAGGCAAAACAAGCATAACTTCATAACTTTAAGCACATAGAGAGAAAACTTGATATTATTGCAATTCCTACAAGCATATGTTACTCCCTCATAATAATTTTCAGTTGCATCATGAATGAATTCAACAATATAAATAGCACCTAAAGCATTCTTTTCATGATCTACAAGCATAGAAACTTTATTACTCTCCACAGAAGCAAAATTCTTCTCATTCGGTATAGTGGGAGTATCATAAGAGACTAAAATACTATAAATTGTTTCCACATTAAAAGAGTAATGTCCAGAAAAAGGGTAATCAGAATCATGACAAGTTTTATAAATATAATCACTATTTTTTATAGAATAAGTATCATCACAATAATCATCATAGGTAGGAGGCATGCTATCATCATTATAAATTTGCATATCAAAACATGGGAGACTAAAAATATCATCTTAATTAAAGGTAGCATCCCCAAGCTTGGGACAAACATTAATTGCCGCAAATATATTCTGAAAAACATCATCTTCATCAAACATCGCATCCCCAAGCTTGGGCCTTTTCATATCATACGCATAATCACCCTCATCATCAATAGTATGGATAGCACCAATAGTATAACAATTATCATATTCTTCCAAGCAAGTGCCAAAAAGATTTTCAAGATCATAAGAAGTATCATTATCTTCCACAGTTATATTTTCATGAGGCACAATAGTAATAGGAGCAGCATTCTTTGGGGGAGATATCTTTTTACCTCTCTTCCTTTTTCTTTTCTTCTTCTTCACCACATCATGTGTGGGTTCAATCCTCTTTTTGGAGCTCCTTATTAATGAGATTGGTTGAATAGGAGGCTCTTCCTCGTTACCTGATTCATCATAAGAAATAATAGGAGGGTATTGGGAAGTCTCTTCCCTTTCATTAGTATTCTCTTCATCTTCTATTTGTTTTCTTTTCTTTATGTAGTTGGCAATATAAGGATGTTCAATACAATTCACCGCACAATACATATAAATTTCCTCTAGATCAAAACCAAGAAGTTTATAACGGGTAAATTCTGGAAGATGCTTAGTTATACGTTTCATTTCTTCGTAGCCCATAAGCAAACTAAGTTCATTATAATGTGCAAGGGAAATGAAGTCATCACAATTTTTGGACACGATTAGATCATGAAACAATTTGCATCGGATAGCTAAATGACCCTGTTCATTGGAAAGTCCACAAGTACGGCTAAGAAAATTTAAATCTTCAGCACAAACATCTAGCCTTTCTTACAACAATTTAGTTTCTAAGTGCTTATGCCTGTTGCAATATCTATCTTCCCTATTTGGTGTGTACTTGCAAACCCAATGCACTCCACAAAAATTGACATGTTTATAGGAGACATTTTAATCATAACTAGTGCAATCATCATTAGTACCATGGATATTCAAGGAGTTCATACTAACAACATTGCAATCATGCTCATCATTCGAAGATTTAGTGCCAAACACTTCAATGCATTCTTCTTCTAACACTTTGGCACAATTTTCCTTTTCATCATACTCACGAAAGATATTAAAAAGATGAAGCGTGTGAGACAAACTCAATTCCATTTGTTTTTTTAGTTTTCTTTTATAAACTAGACTAGTTATAAAACAAGAAACAAAAAGATTCGATTCCAAGATCTAAAGATATACCTTCAAGCACTCACCTCCCCGGCAACGGCAACAGAAAAGAGCTTGATGTCTACTACACAACCTTCTTCTTGTAGACGTTGTTGGGGCCCCAAGTGCAGAGGTTTGTAGGACAATAGCAAATTTCCCTCAAGTGGATGACCTAAGGTTTATCAATCCGTAGGAGGAGTAGGATGAAGATGGTCTCTCTCAAGCAACCCTGCAACCAAACAACAAAGATTCTCATGTGTCCCCAACACACCCAATACAATGGTAAATTGTATAGGTGCACTAGTTCGGCGAAGAGATGGTGATACAAGTGGTATATGGATAGTAGATATGAGTATTTGTAATCTGAAAATATAAAAACAGCAGGGTAACTAATGATAAAAGTGAGCACAAACGTTATTGCAATGCATTGAAACAAGTGCAAGTTCTCTCAAGCAGGGTTCATACTTTCACTAGTGCAAATTATCTCAACAATAATAAAATAATTGGATCAAAATTTTATCACATAACTATCCCTCAACATGAAACAAAGAGTCACTCCAAAGTCACTAATAGCGGAGAACAAATGAAGAGATTATGTTAGGGTACGAAACCACCTCAAAGTTATTCTTTCCAATCAATCCGTTGGGCTATTCCTATAAGTGTCACAAACAGCCCTAGAGTTCGTACTAGAATAACACCTTAAGACACAAATCAACCAAAACCCTAATGTCACCTAGATACTCCAATGTCACCTCAAGTATCCGTGGGTATGATTATACGATATGCATCACACAATCTCAGATTCATCTATTCAACCAACACATAGAACCTCAACGAGTGCCCCAAAGTTTCTACCGGATAATCACGACGAAAACGTGTGCCAACCCCTATGCATAGGTTCATGGGCGGAACCCGCAAGTTGATCACCAAAACATACATCAAGTGAATCATGTGATATCCCATTGTCACCAAAGATACGCACGGCAAGACATACATCAAGTGTTCTCAAATCTTTAAGGACTCAATTCGATAAGATAACTTCAAAGGGAAAACTCAATCCATTACAAGAGAGTAGAGGGGGGAGAAAACATCATAAGATCCAACTATAATAGCAAAGCTCGCGATACATCAAGATCGTAACACCTCAAGAACACGAGAGAGAGATCAAACACATAGCTACTGGTACATACCCTCAGCCCCGAGGGAGAACTACTCCCTCCTCGTCATGGAGAGCACCGGGATGATGAAGATGGACACCGGAGAGGGATTCCCCCTAGGGCAGGGTGCCGGAACGGGTCTAGATTGGCTTTCGATGGCTATGGAGGCTTCTGACGGCGGAACTCCCGATATATTGTGCTCTTCGATCGTTTTAGGGTATATGGAGATATATAGGCGGAAGAAGTACGTCAGGGGGGCCACGAGGGGGCCACGAGGGTGGAGGGCGCGCCTAGGGGGTGGGCGCGCCCCCCTACCTCGTGGCTTCCTCGAAGCTTCCTTCCAAAAATAAGTTCTGTGAAGTTTCAGGTCAATTGGACTCCGTTTGATTTTCCTTTTCTGTGATACTCTAAAACATGGAAAAAAACAGAAACTGGCACCGGGCTCTGGGTTAATAGGTTAGTCCCAAAAATAATAGAAAAGTGTATAATAAATCCCATAAACATCCAAAACAAAAGATAATATAGCATGGAACAATCAAAAATTATAGATACGTTGGAGACGTATCAATAGTCCCTTTGTGCAGGGAAGCAGTGATTTGCGGAGGTGCCAGAGCACAAGTTTTAAAATAGAGGTAAATGATATTTTGAGACATGCACCCTTCTTATTTACTTCAGGACCATCAATTATAAATATCTTCCATGCTAAGCATGCTAGTGGCAGTTCCCAAGCGATAAAAGTAAAGCTTTTGACTCCATTGGGAGTTTTTGTTTGACTATCTGTAAGCTTTTTCTGTTTGCAGTTTGGGATTGGGCATCCCTATTACCGCCCTTTTCTCGTGCGATGGCAAGTGAATAAACACTCGACCTGACAATCACCCGCTTAGCATGGAAGGTGCCGACCACCTCCTGTCATTCCATGAACGATCCAGGCACACAAAAAGGATATTTATTAGAAGTTGTTTAGAGGTGGCACATGCAATTTACTTGGGACGGTCGGGTAATATTGCATATAGGTAGGTATGGTGGCCTCATCTGGAATAACATGGGTTTAAGGTTTTTGATGTACAAGCAGAATTCGCACTTAGTACATGCGAAGGCTAGCAAATAGATTGAGAAGCGGGCAGCTAGAGAGCAACAACGGTCATGAACATGCATTATGCATAAGTAACATTGGACACTAGCATGAGTAGGATATGAACACCATGAACATAAATATCATAGAGGCTATGTTGGTCTTGATTCAACTACATGCATCAACATGTGCCAAGTAAGCTACCCGAACATTCAGAGGAGGATACCATATCATCATACTACATCACAATCATTTTAATGCAATGTTGGTATCCAAGATAAATCATTATCCACTCATAGCTACTTATGCATGGCATGAGAAACTATAATCTCAAATTTTCATTACAAACATGTTTAATCATATTGAGCTGAATCATGGATACTAAGTTAAACATATTTACACAAATAGAACAAGTCGAGTTCATACTCTTTTCTCTCTGCCACCGCCAGTTCATCGAATATCATCATTATTCCCTTTAACTTGCATGATTGAACGATATGTGAATAATAATAGTGCAAGAGTGTCGTGGACTAAGATGGAATTTGCAAACATTTTATCCAACAGGCGAAGAGCATGTAATATGGGCTCTTTGTTAGATAAACAATTATGCAAACGGGAGCCACTCAACATTTTCATCGTGGTCTTCTCCTCAGAAAGACTCAAATAAAAAGAAAAAAAAATCAGAGAAACACACTGAAATATTTTTGGAGTTTTTGGTTTTCTTGAACAAGCAAATAAAAGGGAAAGCAAAAACGAGAAAACTATTTACACGGGAAAGCTCCCAAGAAGCAAAAGAAGAACAAGGAAATCTTTTTGGGTTTTCTTTTTAGTGCTACAACTAAGCATGCATGGAAAGTAAATTAACTACAACTAATTTTTTGGTTTTTCTAAGGTTTTTCAAACACACAAGAAGAAAGCAAAAAAATAAAATTAAGCATGGATGATACAAAGAAAAACTCTAAACACCGACAGCCAGAATGAGATGTGTGAACATGAATGTAATGTCAGTGAGAAACACGTACTCCCCAAAGCTTAGGCTTTTGGCCTAGCCTAGATAGTAGTCGGGGTGCTGCAGAGCTGGCATCCATGCATCCCACTGCGGCGGCTCCTCCTCTGCTACAGCCTGATCGTTCCGATAGGCATGATGTCTGCAGGCTTAATCCTATATCCACCCCTGGCAACAAGATCAAACAAAGCAGGAGCGGGCAATGGAATAATATCACGAGTCTTCACACTAAAAACCGGGTTATATAGAACAGGGATGTTAGGAGATTCGATATCAGTAAAATGGTGGCGATCCATGGCTGCGCGATCTAGTTAAACCTTAGTTAGAGGGTAATCATGAAGGCATATCTCAATATTAAAGCGAGCCGCCAAGCGAGTAGCGAAGATCCCACCATGTATTTTACCCTTGGATTTATTGACGTGGAGGCACCGTGCCACAATATCTCCCAAGCTATAAGTGTTGTCGCCCTGTAGTGCACAACATAAAACAACAAAGTCGGGTGTGCTGAGCGCACCTACTTGTTCTCTAGCAAGCAAACACTTAGCAACAAATAAAGCAAAATAATGCACTACAGGAAAATGTATGCTAGTGGCAGTGACGGCCGACACCCCTCTCTCTTCTCCCACTGTCAAGGTATGATAAAAGGCCTCAATCTCCACTGGCCAAGGCTCAACTAAACTCCCATCAGAAGGGATCATGCATATGTTACAAAATTTAGTAAGTGGTATCTGACGGGTATCAGCATATAAATTAAACTGCACCTCAGGAGGATTATTCCTATGGAAGAAATTAAAACTTTGATCAAAGGTGTTTGTGAGGAGATGATACTATTCGCATTCAGCTGCGATGAAGTCGGTGAGGCTGGCATTAGCAGCATATTGTGTAAACTCTTGTAGGATTCCAGCCTCTTCCATGAACGGGTTATGCGGCCATTCGCATGGCCGTACCTCCGTCATCCTCCGGGGGTGGAGATCATTGTCAGACGACTCCCCAATAACTCCCTTGGAGTTCTTCTTGGAACCAAACTTCCTAAAGATATTCATGTTTTCCTATGAACAAAAATTCTGAAATTTTTAGTCCGCAAAATTTTCTCAACAAAACTTCACAAAAATGATACCAAATACTCATAGGGATACATAGAAGCCACATCAAGCATTCAAACTACATAGAACTCTAAGAATTAAACATGCAAGCTCATCTACAGCAGCACCAAGAGTAGCTAATTAATCAAAATATAAACAACTAAAACAAAAACTAATTGGACAAACAGCTGAATCACATACCAAGCAACAATCCCCCGAAACAGTTTCGGAAACGGAGCTTCGATCAAAGAGATCAAAATCCACGGGTTTGAGAGCAAGAACACTGGAGAGAGAGCAATGGAGAATTTTTTTTCTAGAGGTAAGTGATGATGTGGTGTGAAGAGGTAAGTGAGAGGGTCCACGTGGGGACCACAACCCACTAGGGCACGCCTAGGGGTCCTGGCGCGCCCAGGTGGGTTGTGCCCACCTGGTGCACCTTCCTTTGATATTATTTGCACCTGAAATTCTTAAATATTCATAAAAAATTCATGTAAAAATTTCAGGGCATTCTGAGAACTTCTATTTTTGGGTAATTTTTTTATTGCACGGGAAATTCAAAAAACAAACAAAACATGGCATTTTATTTTATTTAACTAATAAAAATAGAAAACAAAAAGTAGGGACAGAAGGTAGTCCTTACTAAATTCATCAATTTCATACCTCTCAAAAATGATCCATTAATAAGGTTGATCAAGTCTTATTAACAACCACTTTCGATTAGCATTAAACCGAAGAACTTCCATAAATCACTAAGTACCTCAATGGGGATATTAATGTCCCCAACAATAAGCATTTCATATTTCTTTTTGGCAGTAGGTAGAGGTATTTGAAAACTTCCAATAGTGATTGTCAGAGATTTTTCAATAACATTAATACCATTCACTTGGAATTGTTTCTTCAGAAAGTGCACCATATGCTCATTACCATTGATATCAAATGTGACCTTGCTTTTATTGCAATCAATAACAGCCCCTGCAGTATTCAAGAAGGGTCTACCAAGGATAATCGACATGTTGTCGTCCTCGGGCATCTCAAGTATAACAAAGTCAGTCAGAATAGTAACATTGGCAACAACAACGGGGACATCCTCACAAATACTGATAAGTACGGCAGTAGGTTTGTTAGCCATTTGCAATGATATTTTAGTAGGTGTGAGTTTATTCAAATCACGTATTTTATATAAATAGAAAGGCATAACACGAACACCAGCTCCTAAATCACATAAAGCAGTTTTCACACAGTTCTTTTTGATAGATCAAGGTATAGTTGGTATCCCCGGATATCCAAGTTTTTAGGTACTCTATCCTTAAAATTATAATTAGCAAGCATAGTGGAGATTTCAGCTTCCGGTATTTTCTCTTATTGGTGATGATGTCTTTCATATACTTTGCATAAGGAGGCATTTTAAGGATATCAGTTAAGCGAGTACGCAAAAAGACTGGCCTCAGCATTTCAGCAAAGCGTTCAAATTCTTCATCATCTTTGTTTTTAGTTGACTTAGGTGGAATGGGCATAGGTTTTTGAACCCATGGTTCTCTTTCTTTACCGTGTTTTCTAGAAATGAAGTCTCCTTTATCATATCTTGTATTCTTAGGTTGTGGGTTATCAAGATCAACTGGTGGTTCTATCTCAACAACATTGTATGGTTCTTTACTATTTGGTTGAGTATTTTCATGAACCTCATCACTATGTTTTTCATTATTAGAAGGTGAGTGTTCACTACCAGGTTGAATTTCAACATCAGAGATAGAAACTTCATTATCATTATCAGGAGGTTTTTCTACTTCAGGTTCACTAGAAGCATGTGAAGTCCTATCATTTTTCTTATTTCCTTTTCTTTTTAGATGGACAAGGTGCAGTGGTGTTGTTCCTTTATGAGTCATGTTCAATTCTTTTTGGATGTCCCTCAGGATAAAGTAGTTCCTGAGTCATTGTACCTCCTCTAGTTGTAAGTCTAACAACAAAGTCATGTATTATTATTCATTTCATCTAGCAACTCTCTTTGAGATTTAGCAACTTGTTCTAACTAGGTTTTTACCATAGAAGCATGCTTTCCAACACCTCTAACATCATTTGAGATTCTAAATAACAATTCACTCAAGCGAGCAATCATATCAGAATTGTATTTCAATTGTTTCATAACATTTGCATTGAAGTGATCTTGTTTTCTAATATAGTTTTCAAACTCATAAAGGCATTGGCTAGGGTGCATATTGTGAGGATTGTCATTATCATTGAATTTCATAAGAGAATTTACCTCTACCACCTTAGGTGGTGGTGGTTGTGTATTAAGCCCATATATTTCTTGGATAGGAGGTAAATTTTTAACATCCTCGGCTTTAATACTTTTTCCTTCATAGATTTCTTTGCCTCTTGCATATCTTCAGGATTGAGATATAATATACCCCCTCTTCTTTGGAGTGGGTTTAGCCAGTGGTTCAGGAAGAGTCCAATCATCATAATTTTTCAATATATTGTTCTCATGCTCGTACAAGTGGGGAAAGAACCTCCCTTATAAGGAGGTCCAACTCCCACTAAACTAGCAATGCGGGACTAAAATTTAGTAGTATCCCTTGCCTTGCACAAATGGGCTAAGTGGGCCTCTAGGATTTATTAGGAATTTCTGAAATAGTTATTGGGCTGCCCAAAATAGACTAAATTCCAGCAATCCCCCACCAAATCCCAGAGGCACACAGAAATTTTCCTTTGGTTCCAAAACACTGTTTTATATACCGGTACTTCAGTGGTGACTGTTAAGTTGAACTTCCACCTAGAACTCTATGCTACACTAGTAAGCAGCTTAAACAGTGGACTGGGCCTTGAACTGCAAGTTTTCTGCGAATCTAGCTTCACATAAAGCCTTGGCCGATACGTGGCTACCGTGGGTCTTCCCCGCGGATGGAGCTTATGCGTCATACTCCATGACCTTTTATGAGTTTACTAGAGAGAACCCTACTCTCATAGATTGCGACATTTGACAATCGGACTCATATAGGTGTGTTCTTCAAAAGATGTTCTGCAGGATAACATCTCTGCTTAAATAAGCCACTTAGAACACATTAAAATATACATCAACCTGCCATGCAGATTAGGAGAGTATTGCATCTTCACGGAGTGGTATTGTGAATAGTAAGGATACTCTCTTCTCAGTTGACCAACAGCTTGTCTTCCACATCTAATTCACGGGATCTCCGATCACAAAGAATAGGTTACCACTGTAAACAACTCATATTGTGGGTCTCATACCCATCTCCCTCGATGCATTATCTATCACATTGCGTGATAGACCCTTAGTAAAAGGATCTGCCAGATTTTTAGACGTTTGGATATAATCCAATGCAATAACTCCAGAGTTTTTCATTTTCCTGACAGATTTTAACCTTCTCTGAACGTGTCTTGATGACTTCATGTTATCCTTTGAGCTGCTCACTTTCGTGATCACAGTTTGATTGTCGCAGTTCATAAGGACACCCGGTACATGTTTCTCAACAACCGGCAAGTCATTCAAGAGCCGGCGAAGCCAATCGGCTTCAACCGTAGCTGTATCTAGTGCTGTGAGTTCTGCTTCCATTGTTGACCTCGTTAAGATGGTCTCTTGCAAGACTTCCAAGAAACAGCTTCACCTCCATGAGTGAATACATAACCACTCGTGGCCTTTATCTCATCAGCATCTGAGATCCAGTTTGAGTCACTTTACCCTTCAAGCACCTTTGGATGCCCGGTGTAGTGAATTCCATAATTTGTAGTGCCTTTCAAATAACGCAAAACTCTCTCTAGAGCTTTCCAATGCACATCTCCTGGTTTTGAGACAAACCGATTCAATTTGCTAACAGCAAAAGAGATGTTAGGTCTTGTAGCACTTGCTAAGTACATAAGCGAGCCAATAATCTAAAAATATTTCAATTGATCTCTAGCAATTCTTCGATTCTTTCGAAGTAACACACTCGCATCATATGGTGTTGGAGAGGGCTTGCAGTCACTATAGCCAAAGCGACTCAAGATCTTTTCCACATAGTGAGATTGAAGCAATGTAATCCCACCATCATCGTCTCTCAACTACTTGATGTTCAGAATCACATCAGCCACTCCTAAATCCTTCATCTCAAAACAATGAGATAGGAAATCCTTGACCTCCTGAATAGCATTCAGATTTGTTCCAAAAATCAGTATGTCATCAACATACAATCAAAGGATAACTCCCTCACCCCCACCATAGCGATAGTACACACATTTGTCAGCTTCGTTTACAACAAAGCCTGCGGCTGTTAAAGTTCTTTCAAACTTCGCATGCCACTATTTGGGTGCTTGCTTGAGTCCGTACAAGGACTTTAGCAACTTGCCCACTTTTCCTTCCTGACCATCTAGTACAAACCCATCTGGTTGTTCCATATAAATTTCCTCGTCCAACTCTCCATTTAGTAAAGCAGTCTTAACATCCATTTGATGAATGAGAAGACCATGCGAGGCAGCTAGTGAAAGTAGAACTCTAATAGTGGTCAGTCGAGCCATAGGTGAGTAAGTATCAAAGAAGTCTTCACCTTCTTTTTGGGTATAACCCATAGCCACGAGCCGAGCCTTGTACTTCTCAATAGCACCATCAGGCCTAAGCTTCTTCTTGAATACCCATTTGCATCCTATAGGTTTGCACCCATAAGGACGATCAGTTATCTCCCAGGTTTCATTCACCAAGATGGAATCCAGCTCGCTACGAACCGCTTCCTTACAGTAGTCAGCATCTTCAGATGCATAGGCCTCTGAAATAGAACTGGGAGTGTCATCTATGAGATATGCGAGAAAATCATTACCAAAAGACTTTGCAGTCCTCTGTCTCTTGCTCCTAGTAGGAACTTCATTGTTCTCCTCCACAGGACTTTCAAAGTGTTCCATCGAAATGGCAGGTTCGGTAATTGTAACTGGTTCCTAATTTGATGAACTAGGCATCTCCTGATTAGATGAGGTATCCATATCCTTCATGGGAAAGATATCTTCAAAGAAAGTCGCATCATTTGACTCCATGATCGTACCGACATGCATGTTAGGTACTACAGATTTTACTACCAAGAATCTATAGCCAATGCTATGAAAAGCATATCCCAGGAAAACACAATCCACAGTCTTTGGTCCAAGCTTCCGCTTGTTTGAAATTGGAGCATTGACTTTCGCCAACCAACCCCATGTTTGCAGATAAGAGAGCTTTAACCTTTTCTTCTCCCATTCCTCGAATGGAGTTATGTCTTTGTTCTTTGTGGGGACTCGGTTCAGGACATGACATGCTGTCAATATCGCCTCCCCCCACCATACCTTGGAGAGACCCGATGTGTCTAACATGGCGTTAACCAAATCAGTTCGAGTATGGTTCTTTCTTTCGGCCACCCCATTTGACTGAGGTGAATAGGGAGGCGTCCTCTCATGGATTATACCATGTTCCGCACAAAAAGCATCAAATTCATTGGAAAAATACTCACCACCACGGTCGGACCTAAGCCTCTTGATTTTCCGATCAAGTTGGTTTTCCACTTCAGCTTTATAGATCTTGAAAAAGTTCAAAGCCTCATCCTTAGATTTCAGAAGATACACACGGCAGTATCTAGTGGAGTCATCAATTAACATCATGAAATATTTCTTTCCACCTTTTGTCAACACACCATTCATTTCACATAGATCTGAATGTATGAGCTCTAGTGGAGCAAGATTTCTTATTTCCGCAGTCGTGTGAGACTTACGAGGTTGCTTAGCTTGCACACACACTTGACACTTAGATCCCTTGACGGTGGTGAAACTAGGGATTAAGTTCAACTTCGCTAGTCGTGACATGCAACCAAAGTTAACATGACAAAGACGTGAATGCCACACATTGGATTCACTATTGTTGCAAATATGATTAACAACTTTATTGCAAACGTCTGATAAGGATAAATGAAACAAGCCTCCTGACTCGTAGCCTTTACCAACAAAGGTTCCATACTTGTATATTACAAATTTATTCGACTCAAAGACAAGCTTGTAGCCATCTCTACATAGAAGAGATCCGCTAACAAGATTTTTATTGACGGAGGGGACATAATGGACGTTCTTCAGCCGCACGATCTTCCCCGAAGTAAACTTCAGATCGACTGTGCCAACACCACGAACAGAAGCACTTGAACCATTGCCCATCAGCACGGTTGAAGTCCCTGCGGTCTGATAAGACAAAAACATGGAAATATCACCGCATACATGCACATTAGCACCCGTGTCAATCAACCAGTCAGGAGAATGACATACTGAAAGAATATTGGGAAATATACCATACCCAGCATTCTTCATGTCAGTGTCTCCAATGGCAACATTAGCGGTCTTGCTGCCTTTCCCAGGATTACGCTTGTCATAGCGATTAGGGCAAATAGGAGCCCAATGATCAGGATCCCCACACACATGACAAGCACCTTACTTCTTGCCATTCTTCTTCTTGAAGTTTGTGTGTTACACAACCTTGTTCTTCCCATCGAACATTGCTTTTCCATCAAACTTTCCCTTGTTCTTGAACTTGTGGGGCTGGAAGTTCTGCTTCTGTACCACATTGGCACTAGATCCTCCCTCAATACCTTGAGCACGTGTGTCTTTTGCTCTTGCCTTTTCTTCCACATCAAGAGGGCCAATGAGATCCGGGACGGAAAACTCCTGCCTCTTATGCTTCAGCAAGGTAGCAAAGTTCCTCCATGAAGGAGGAAGCTTAGTGATGATACCTCCGGCAACAAACTTGTCCGGTAGCATACAACTGAAGTGCTCAAGTTCTCTAGCAAATGACTGTATCTCATGAGCTTGCTCAACCACGGAGTGCTCTTCAGTCATCCTGTAATCATAGAATTGCTCCATGATGTACAACTCAGTGCCAGCATCCGAGACCCCAAACTTGGCCTCGAGTGCATCCCACATATCTTTTCCATTATCAATTGACGCATAAGCATCAACTATGTTCTCACCAAGAACACTCAAGAGAGCAGCCTTAAACAGAGTATCCATTTTCTGAAAAGCTTGTGCCTGTTGAGCATCAAGCTCTCCTTTAGATTTGACGAGAGTGGCGTCATAGCAACTCATGGTTTGAAACCATAAGACTGCTCTCACGCGCCACCTCTTATAGTGGATACCCTCAAACATAAGAGGTCTCATGGAAGCAGCAAAACCACTTGGAGTAAATTGCCTATAGTAAGGTTTTTGGATTGTTGGAAATATGAGCAATTTACCAAATGATTTTATTAACAGAAATACTAGATAAAGCATGACTAATATAGTAGAGATAAAACAAGTCATGCGTTCTGATAGAGAGAAGGTAAATAGCTTCTGTATATATGAACCGTAGCCTATCATATCTAAAGCATACAGTATAGCAAGTAGCATATATGAAGTAGAACCTATCATGTGTAGGACAAGGAATAGAATAAGGAACTGCGGCAGAACCTTTAACAGGAAAGAGAAGAACACATACGGGACAGCAGCAGCAGAAGCACTGGACTTGGGGTCGGTGTCCTCGCCTGCCATGTCATCAAGGAGGTCGTGGACGTCGGGGAAAAAGTTGTCGTCGGGGAAGTAGTCGTCGGTGACCGGATCGTCCGTGATGAACCAGCCAGTAGTCGCGCTGAGCGCTCCCCAAAAACCTTATCACACTTCTCTCGTACATGACTCAAAAGGTGCAGTTTCGGAGGCCTACTGTCCCGACCTGCAGTGCACGCCGCAAGACGGGATGGGGAAGAACGTAGGAGCAGTGCAGTGGTCGGAACTTTGTGTCGAGAGGAAGAGGAGCTTCTGTTGTGTCTCTCTAGAGAGGAGCGACCTCTCTTATATAGGCACAGGAGAAGGACGCGAAGAGGCTGCGGCAGGAGGTGAAGCAATGAAGGGAGACGAAGCGAACATGTAGCGGCCGAAGAGGTGCGCCGTTCGAATTCAGTGTCCACTACAGAAAACATTTCAACTCCCACGTGACCTTTCGTATACCCGTCGTGCGTGGAAAAAATTTAGATATCGGCTCCGCTCATTCCCGCAACCTGCGGCGCGTCGTGATGAGGCGTGGCATGGCGAGGCGGGCGGCGGAGGAGGAGCGCGCATGGATATCCCTCTTGTTCTTATGCTCGTACAAGTGGGGAAAGAACCTCCCATATAAGGAGGTCCAACTCCCACTAAACTAGCAATGCGGGACTAAACTTTAGTAGTATCCCTTGCCTTGCACAAATGGGCTAAGTGGGACTCTAGGATTTATTAGGAATTTCTGAAATAGTTATTGGGCTGCCCAAAATAGACTAAATTCCAGCACAGGGTGTGGGCCCCCTGCTGCTAATTTTTTTGCCAGTATTTTTATTAATTCCAAAACGTGTCTTCGTGGATTTTTAGGTCATTCTGGGAACTTTTATTTTTGCACAAAAATAACACTATGGCAATTCTGCTAAAAACAGCGTCAGTCCGGGTTAGTTCCATTCAAATCATGCAAGTTAGAGTCCAAAACAAGGGAAAAAGTGTTTGGAAAAGTAGATACGTTGGAGATATATCAACTCCCCCAAGCTTAAACCCTTGCTTGTCCTCAAGCAATTCAGTTGATAAACTGAGAGTGGTAAAGAAAAACTTTGACAAACTCGGTTTGATATTGTTGTTGCAAACATGTAAATCTAGCATTCAAGTTTTTAGCAAAGATTATGAACTAACCATATTCACAATAACATTTAGGTCTCATGTTTACTCATATCAATGGCATAATCAACTAGCGAGCAATAATAATAAATCTCGGATGACAACACTTTCTCAAAGCAATCATAACATGATATAACAAGATGGTATCTCACTAGCTCTTTCTGAGACCGCAAAACATAAATGTAGTGCACCCTTGAAGATCAAGGACTGACTAGACATTGTAATTCATGGTAAAAGAGATCATGTCATAGTCATACTCAATGTACATTAATAGCAATGCATGCGAATGACAGCGGTGCTCTCCAACTGGTGATTTTTAATAAGAGGATGATGACTCAACATAAAAGTAAATAGATAGGCCCTTCACAGAGGGAAGTAGGGATTTGCAGAGGTGCCAGAGCTCGAGTTTTGAAACAGAGATAAATAATATTTTGAGTGGTATACTTTCATTATCAACATAACAACCAAGAGATCTCGATATATTCCGTTCTACACACATTATAGGCGGTTCCCAAACAGAATGGTAATGTTTATACTCCCCCACCACCAACAAACATTAATCCATGGCTTGTCTGAAACAACGGGTGCCTCCAACTAACAACAATCCTTGGGGAGTTTTGTTTGCAATTATTTTGATTTGAGCATGGGACTGGGCATCCCGGTTGCCAGCTATTTTGTCATGAGTGATGAGCGGAGTCCACTCATCGTGAGAATAACCCAGCTAGCATGGAAGATATAGATAACCCTAGTTGATACATGAGCTATTAGAGCATACAAAACAGAATTTCATTTGAAGCTTTAGAGTTTGGCACATACAAATTTACTTGGAACGGCAGGTAGATACCGCTTATAGGAAGGTATGGTGGACTCATGTGGAATAACTTTGGGGTCTATGGAAGTGGATGCACAAGAAGTATTCCCGCTTAGTACAAGTGAAGGCTAGAAAGAGACTAGGAAGCGACCAACTAGAGAGCGATAACAGTCATGAACATGCATTAAGATTAATCAACAATGAGTGCAAGCATGAGTAGGATATAAATCACCATGAACATAAATATCGTGGAGGCTATGTTAATTTTCTTTCAACTACATGCATGAACATGTGCCAAGTCAAACCACTCGAATCATTCAAAGGAGGATACCACCCTATCATACCACATAACAACCATTTTAATAGCATGTTGGCACACAAGGTAAACTATTATAAACTCCTAGGTAATTAAGCATGGCATGGGCAACTATAATCTCTAATTGTCATTGCAAACATGTTTCATTCATAATAGGCTGAATCAGGAACAGTGAACTAATCATATTTGCAAAAACAAGATAGGTCGAGTTCATACCAGCTTCTCTCATCTCAATCAGTCCATCATATATCGCCATTATTGCCTTTCACTCGCACGACCGAACGGTGTGGATAATAATAATACTGCATGTGCATTAGACTAAGCTAGAATCTACATGCATTTAATACAAGGGAGAAGATAAGGTAATATGGGCTCCTGGTTAAAGCAACAATAATGCATATGAGAGCCACTCAACATTTTCATCATGGTCTTCTCCTCTCGACCCCCAAAGAACAAGAAAAGAAATAAAACTAATTACATGGGAAAGCTCCCAACAAGCAAAAGAAGAATGAGAAATCTTTTTGGGTTTTCTTTTAGTTACTGCTACTACAGGCATGGAAGGTAAACTAGCTAAAAACTATAACTATTTTTTTGGTTTTTCTTATGGTTTTTTCGAACACACAAGAAGAAGGCTTAGCAAAGAAAATAAACTAGCATGGATGGTACAATGAAAAACTATGAGCACGGATAACTAGAATGAGTGTGTGAACAGGAATGTAATGTCGATGAGAAATACATACTCCCCCAAGCTTAGGCTTTTGGCCTAAGTTTGTCTATGGCCACTGCTGGCCTGGTGGATATCCAAAGTTGTAGCTGGGGTCATACTGAGATGCAGCAGCTACTGCCTAGAGAGCTACAGCTTGGAGGTGAGCAGCCTCCGTCCTCATCCCGTACTTGTTCGCCTCCTCCCTGGTTATAACATATCTCCTTTTTGCCTGGAAGTTAAAGAAAGTAGGAGCAGGGAGGGCAACATGGACAGTGCACTGTCTGTCGAAGATTAGTCGATAATGGAGGAACAATTCGTTCCTCTCAAGAAACTGATGGCGAACCATAGCATTTTAATCTAGGTAAGCAGGAGATAGCTTTATATCATTTCCATGTATGGGTACATTAAGATAATTAGCTACACGAGTTGCATAAATTCCACCAAAAAAATCTCCACATATACTGTTAAGATGCAACCTACGTGCCACAATGGCCCTCGGGTTATATTGGTTATCTCCTAATACCGCACTTTTGAGGACACAAAGATCTAGAACGCACATGTGGCAGGCCTCATCTTTACCATTAATGCATCTACCAATAAAGAGAGCAAAATAATGTATGGAAGGGAAATGAATGCTCCCTATGGTAGCTTCTGTGATTTCCCTAGATTCCCCCATAGTGATACTAGCAAGAAAGTCTTTGATAACCCACAAGAATAGGGGATCGCAACAGTTTTCAAGGGTAGAGTATTCAACCCAAATTTATTGATTCGACACAAGGGGATCCAAAGAATATTCTCAAGTATTAGCAGCTGAGTTGTCAATTCAACCACACTTGGAAACTTAATATCTGCAGCAAAGTGTTTAGTAGCAAAGTAATATGATAGTAGTGGTAACGGTAGCAAAAGTAATGTTTTTGGTATTTTGTAGTGATGATAGAAATAGCAACGGAAAAGTAAATAAGTGAAGAACGATATGTGGAAAGCTCGTAGGCCTAGGGTGACACAGAACTAGCTCCAGTTCATCAATGTAATGCAGGCATGTATTCCGAATATAGTCATACATGCTTATGGAAAAGAACTTGAATGACATCTTTTGTCCTACCCTCCCGTGGCAGCGGGGTCCTTACAGAAACTAAGGGATATTACGGCCTCCTTTTAATAGAGTACCGGAACAAAGCATTAACACATAGTGAATACATGAACTCCTCAAACTATGGTCATCACCGGTAAGTATCCCGATTATTGTCACTTTGGGGTTAACAGATCATAACACATAATAGGTGACTATAGACTTGCAAGATAGGATCAAGAACTCTCATATATTGATGAAAACATAATAGGTTCAGATCTGAAATCATGGCACTCGGGCCCTAGTGACAAGCATTAAGCATAGCAAAGTCATAGCAACATCAATCTCAGAACATAATGGATACTAGGGATCAAACCCTAACAAAACTAACTCGATTACGTGATATATCTCATCCAACCCATCACCGTCCAACAAGCCTACAATGGAATTAATCCCGCACGGCGGTGAGCATCATGAAATTGGTGGAGGATGGTTGATGATGACGATGGCGACGGATTCCCCTCTCCAGAGCCCCGAATGGACTCCAGATCAGCCCTCCCGAGAGGTTTTAGGGCTTGGCGGCGGCTCCGTATCGTAAAACGTGATGAATTCTTCTCTAATTTTTTTCTCCTCAAAAGCAAATATATAGAGTTGGTCTTGAGGTCGGAGGAGCTCCAGGGGGCCCACGAGGTAGGGGGGCGCGCCCCCACCCTCGTGGGCAGGTGGTGGGCCCCCTGGTCTTCATCTTTTGCAGGTATTTTTTATATTTTCCGAATAGATGTTCCGTGAAGTTTCAGGTCATTCCGAGAACTTTTGTTTCTGCACATATATAACACCATGGTAATTCTGCTGAAAACAGCGTCAGTCCGGGTTAGTTCCATTCAAATCATGCAAGTTAGAGTCCAAAACAAGGGAAAAAGTGTTTGGAAAAGTAGATACGATGGAGACATATCAGTCTTCATATTCAAATTAGCGAGGTTCACTAACATTGCCCCACTGTTGGAGTTTACAAGCAGTATTGAAATCTTCTAAGTCCATGGTATATGATTTATCATAAAGATCAAATAAAACAGCGTGAGAATTGCGCGAGGATGTAAATTTAAACATCCTCACAAAGGAAACAATTAGGTAGTGATACTGCAGGCACTTCTCTGACACTGTCCTCAAGATCAGCATTACACATATACGCGTCAAATTCATATTTGATGCCTTCCTAGACTATAAACTCCTCTGACGACCATTCAGAAGGCCGCACTTGAGCTTCCCTCGGTGGTTCATTGTCCGGCTCACGTATCACGAGCCTTGGTCCTTGCTTCTTTGAGGAACCACCTTGGTACATTTTCCTAAACATTTTCTTTCTCAAAGAACAATCTCCCCAAACAATTTTGTGAATGTAGTTTTGAGCAAGGAGAACGAAAATGGCATCAAGATGAGCTAGAACGCGGGTTTGAGCTATGGGAGGATTTTTGTGGAGGAAGATGAAGTGAGTTTGTGCTTGAATAAGTGGAGGGGTTCCACATGGGGTCCACGAGGCAGGGGGCATGCCCAGGGGGATGGGGGCGCCCTACACCCTCATGGCCAAATGGTGGGCCCCCTGGTGTGTTCTCAGTGCCAGTAATTCTGAAATATTCTACAAAAATCATATTTCATTTTCAAGACATTTGGAGAACTTTTATTTTCGGGGTATTTTTATTGCAAGGATAATTTTGAAAACAGACAGAAATACTATTTTTTTCTTTATTTAATCTAAATAACAGAAAGTAAAAGGAGGGTACAGAGATTTGTGATTTCTAACTTTATCCATCTCGTTCTCATCAAAAGGAATGCACTAACAAGGTAGATCAAGTCTTGTTAGCAAACTCTTTCCGAGTAACATGAAACCGTAGAATTTTTGAATAACACTTGGTTACCTCAACAGGGACGTGCATGTTCCCAAAAATAAGAATATCATATTTGTTCTTGACAGTAGGAAGAGGGAATTCAAAACCTCCCATTGTAATCCTTGAAAATTTTCCAATAGAATTAGTACTATGGACTTGAGGTTGTTTCCTCGGAAAGTGTACCGTATGCTCATAACATTAACATGAAAAGTGACATTGCCTTTGTTGCAATCAATAATAGCCCCTACAGTATTCAAAAAGGGTCTACCAAGGATAATCGACATACTATCATCCTCGGGAATATCAAGAATAACAAAGTCCGTTAAAATAGTAACGTTTGCAACCACAACAGGCACATCCTCACAGATACGGACAGGTATAGCAGTTGATTTATCGGCCATTTGCAAAGATATTTCAGTAGGTGTCAACTTATTCAAATCAAGTCTACGATATAAAGTGAGAGGCATAACACTAACACTGGCTCCAAGATCACATAAAGTAGTTTTAACATAGTTTCTTTTAATAGAGCATGGTATAGTGGGTACTCCTGGATCTCCAAGTTTCTTTGGTATTTCACCCTCAAAATTATAATTAGCAAGCATGGTGGAAATTTCAGCTTCCGGTATCTTTCTTTTATTAGTAACAATATCTTTCATATACTTAGCATAAGGATTCATTTTAAGCATATCAGTCAAACACATATGCAAAAGGATAGGTCTAATCATTTCAGCAAAGCGCTCAAAATCATCATCATCCTTTTTCTTGGATGGTTTAGGAGGAAAAGGAATGGATTTCTGAACCCATGGTTCTCTTTCTTTACCGTGCTTCCTAGCAATGAACTCTCTCTTATCATAACATTGATTCTTTGATTATGGGTAAAGAAGTTCAACAACAGGTTCAACCTCTACATCGTTGTTATTGCTAGGTCGAGCATCATCATGAACATCATCATTAACATTATCACTAGGATCATGTTCATTACTAGATTGTGTTTCAGTATCAAAAATAGAAATATCATTGGGATTTTCAGGTGTGTCAACAACTGGTTCACTAGAAGCATGCAAAGTCTTATCATTTTTCTTTTTCTTCTTCTTAGAAGGACTAGGTGCATCAACATTAGTTCTCTGAGAATCTTGCTCAACTCTCTTAGGGTGGCCCTCGGATACAAAGGTTCATGAGTCATTTTACCCCCTCTAGTCACAACTTTAACATCATTATCATTTTTCTTATTATTTAATTCATTGAGCAAATCATGGTGTGCTTTAACCACTTGTTCTACCTGAGTGGTAACCATAGAAGAATGTTTACTAATAAGTTTAAGGTCACCTTTAATTCTAGACATATAATCACTCAAGTGTTCAATCATATAAGCATTATGTTTCAATTGTCTACCAACATAAGCATTGCAGTTTTCTTGTTTAACAATAAAATTATCAAACTCATCCAAGCATTGGCTAGCAGACTTTGTCGGATTTCGGGTTCCAGCAAAACCCTTGAGGTTCGAACAATGGGGTGCACACGAAGATCTCTGCCCGTACCTAGCTCGCACACTCTACAATCTTACGGCCTAGCTCGACGAACCCAAAGAACATGAGACACAAGATTTATACTGGTTCAGGCCACCGTTGTGGTGTAATACCCTACTCCAGTGTGGTGTGGTGGATTGCCTCTTGGGCTGAGGATGAACAGTAGAAGGGAAAAACAGCCTCGCGAGGAGAGGTGTTCTTGTGCTTGGTGTGCTTGAGTGGTTGAAGATCGGAATCCCCTCTCCATGGTGGTGGCTAGTCCTATTTATAGAGGCCCTGGTCCTCTTCCCAAATATTGAGCGGGGAGGGATCCCACAACAGCCTAATTCGAAGGGAAACAACTAGTACAAGCTATCTGACAAAAGTGGTCTTCGCCTGCCAAGGGCTTTGGTGGTGACACCGTCCTGGGCTCCACGATGACCTCCCTCTTGCCGTCCTGCTAACTTGGTCTTGTTGCATCGATATGGAAACCTTTGCCTATTGCCTCGGGACTCCTCGTCTGCGCTCGCCCCCATTAGCACCAAAGGGGAAACGAGGACGATGTGCGTGATGGCGCCCGCCTTGTTCCAGTCATCATGGCTTGCGTCACAGGAACCTCGTGAGGTGTCCCTTGCATTGATTTCTCCGCCCCCGTGAGCTAGCCTAGTGAGGCCGCCCCTGAGGAGGTCTTGCATCGTCCGCCTTGCGAGGACTGGCCCCTCGTGAGGGTCTTGGATGTTTGCTGGTGAAGATGGGCCGTATGGGGCCGCTGGTGGAGCCATGCTGCGGGCCGCAGGCAGGCATGTCTGGGGACCCCCATTCCCAGAACACTGATAGTAGCCCCCGGGTCCAATGCGCGCTCGGGCTTGGCTTCGAGGCAAAGCCAAAGGGCAGGGACGTAGCGCCGCGAGCCCCATCAACCTGCGGCCGCGGTTTGCGCATGGCGACTAATTGGACGTGGGCATCTCCGCTTCCCCACGTAGCCTTGGCAGCTGCCCGACTGACAAAAGGCCGGTGCGGGGAACGCTTGCCTTCATTGCCTTCCATTGCCTTGCTCCAAATCCCCTCTCTTGCTCTTCACTTCCGAAATCTCCAAATCTGCTCCGATCTCCTTCTGAGCTTCTGAACAATGGTGCCCCGAAAGCCCAAGGTCGATTCGCCACCTGCCTGGTACGAGCCGCCTCTAGAGGCGCCCAATGTCTCGATGAAGAACCTCGCCGTCACGCGCCTGCTGACGGCGGGGGAGAACAATGAGAAGGGGGAGACCGAGCTTCGGGCTGGCTCCGCGGTGCCCGAAGCTCCGAAGAGCTCCTTCCACCCATTCTTCATGAGTAGCATTGTTGCCGGCCTCGTTCCCCCCTTCTCTGACTTCTTCTATGCGGTCCTCCATCACTACAGGTTACAGGCTCTTCGTCTCCATCCCAACTCCATTCTTCTCTTGTCCATCTTTGCCTTTTACTATGAGGCGTACGTCAGGGTGATGCCGTCCGTGGCACCGCTACGCCACTTATTTTACCTCTGGATCAACGACGGCCACACCACGGGGTGCGCCAACTTCATTGCATCCGGCAAGGCTAACGCGATTTCAAAGACCGGGAAGAAGGCCGATAGCTTCAGGAGCAAGTGGGTTATGATGGTTGCCAAATGTGCCCACCCACGGCTGAAGCTGCCGATGGGGATGCCCTGGCCTGATGAGGGGTGGTCCTACATGAAGCTTACTGACGACCGGGTGAAGCTGGTGCTGGAGAAGATGAATGCCGACCTAAGGCCGGGAAACGCGAATGCGGCGAAGCTGACGGGGGCCATTCTCCCGAGGGAATTCTTGGCGTTGCGGGTGGCTCCTCTCCAGGCGTGCACGCGCCCCTTGTGGACGCTTGTGGATGGAGAATACAAGCTCCGCTTGAGTCCGAAGGCCTTGTCCGACGAGGAGCTGGCCATGGCCCTCCGTATTCTGGTCAGAGATGACCAAGAGTATCTGCCTAATCCCCACACTTCCTTGTTCCTCCGGCAGGACAGGGCGGAGGTCGTAGCCGCCATGCCTACCTTTGACGGGGGCGGCCAGGTGCCGCCAGCGCCTTCTGAAGCTCCTGTGGCGACAGCGACGGTGGACGTATGTTCTGGTGATTCCCGCAGGGACGGAGAGGAGGAGGACGATGAGGAGCGCGACTCAGAGGCAGCCCCCAAAGAGATGGTGGAGACCTCCCCCTTGCGCAAGGCCGACGTCCTCCCGGAAAAGGGGGAGCCGCCCGTGGTTCCGTCGAAGGGCAGGTCGTCGCTGCTCTCCCAGGACGACGCTCCTTCCTCACCGCTGCCTGGAGCTACGTCTGGCCCAGTTGCCACGAAGCTCTTCGACTTCAAGCTCCCGAAGCGGAGGGACTATGCCGCAGTGGACCAGTAAGTGTTCTTGCCCTGCCTTATTCTTGCTTCTGGTGCTTGTCCTTGACACTTCTTCTTCATTGTGCAACTAGGGCGACGCCTACGGCGAAGAGGAGAAGGGAGGGCGAGGTGGTGCTACTTGAGCCTAGATTGCCTCCTGCGGTCGCGCCCCTCTCCATGAGTAAAGGCAGAGATGGTGCTCATGCTACTCTAGCCCGATCATCCTTGCGAGATTGGGCGGAGCATCTTCGGGAGGAGTCTGCCCCAAGGCCCCGCCGGCTCCGGAGGTGCTAGCATCCGGCTCGGGCGCTGGGGTCCCCGAGGCTCAGGAGCCTCTGGCCTCCTAGGCCATGGTGATGACATCGCCTCCTCCTCATTCTTCCGCTGCGCTCCTGACCTAGGTTCCGCCGCCTCTCCTGACGTCCTGGAGCGGGCTCTTTCTGTGATGGCCCTACTGCGAGAAGACCTTCAGGGCTCCGACCGTCGCCTGGTGGCCACACGCCTGGAACTGGTTTCCGGCTGGCTGCATTCTGACGAATCCGTCCGGGTGGCACTGAGCCAAGTTGCTGCTGACTCCGGGAAGGACAGGGAGGCCGTTGCCTAGGCTGTGGCCGCCCGCGAGGTGGCGCTGAAGGATTCCGAAGCCGCCCAGGACCGCTGTCGGTCGATGGGGGCCGAGCTGGAGAGTGTGCGAATGAAGCCCGAGACCGCAAGGCTTACGATGAGAGGATGAAAGCCCGAGAGGATGCCATCAAGGATCGCGACGCCAAACTGGATCAGTTGGCTAAGGTAAAGGCCACGGAGCACGGCTGGTTGGAAGAGCTGGAGCAGAAGCTGAAGGCGGAGAAGGCCAAGCTCGATGCCAAGGCGCAGGTCCTGACTGAGGACCGCGCGGCCTTCAAGCTCCTTGAAGAGAAGGCTCGGACGGCGCTGAAGTCGCTCTACGAGAAGAGCTTGGAGGAGCCGCTGGTTGCCAATGACAGGGCCCCCAACCAGCTGGTTCCTTTTCTGGTTGGTGCGCTTGAGGACGTCGTGAGCGGTATCGGCCCCATGGCAGAGCGAGAAGCCCACGTTCTCTCCTCAGCCGCGCTGACGCTCGTCTTTAGCCACCTCCACCTTCGCGGTCCCGCTGCCCACCTTGACGAGCTGCTGGAGCCTGTGAAAGACAAGCATTACGAGGCCGCTGCTGCAACTATGAAGGGTCAGGTGGAGGCCCTGCTGAAGAGGTTCCGCGCCTTCGCTCCCGCGCTGCCGACCGGCGATGATACCGATCCTGCAACTCCGGCTGGCGGTGTAGGTGAAGGCGACGCCGTTGGAGAAGAAGCATCCCTTGCAGGTGACAGCAGCGTCCAGGGATGACGAGGCGGCCTGCAGACAGCTCCTTTCCTGTTTTATCTTCTGCAATATGCGCCATGCCTTGTGGAGGCGTTAAACTCTTGTTTGACTTCAGGGGAACAATATGTCCTGTAATATTTGCTTTGAAATTCTGTGATTTCCTTTCTATTTACTTTATGTTCTATGTCGGCAGGGCTCGACCCCGCGCATACCTCAGCCACCATTGGGCCGACCGGATCACCAGGACGGACCAAGGAGTGAGGGGCTACGTGGTCAGTTAGGCTCCTGAGTCACGATGGTCAGGAGCCCCCCTTGATGCGCAAATAGCTGATTAAAAGGATATCCGGGAGTAGGTATAGTGTTCAACATCGGCAGGGCCCGACCCCTTGCATTCCTCAGCCGCCATTGGGCCGACCGGATCACCAGGACGGACCAAGGAGTGAGGAGCTACGTGGTCAGTTAGGCTCCCGAGTCGCGATGCTCAGGAGTCCCCCTTGACGTTCAAACGACCTTCGTACCTTGGCTCCGCTTGGGAGGGCACGCGACGACCAGGTCTGAGGGACCTGGCAGGGTGGCGTATGCTTGGGCGTGACCCGAGCGCAGCACCCGTGCCCAGCCCCCTCACGTGACTCTCCCGAGGGGAGGTGTTGCGATGAGGCCGGACACCGAGCTCGGAGGCTCCCTGAGGTTGATACGGCCGTGAGGCCACCCTCGGTTGTTTATTGCCAGGATGGACCATAGCGCTTCCACACTTGCATAGGCATAGCTGCTTGTCGGCAGTGTCGACTGCCAGCACGAAGCATGGTGCGTCCACTGGTACGTGGGAGGGAACTCCCTACTGCGGAGAGCCCCCGGGGCGTGTACAGCCCCGCCCTGACACGTCGCCTGCACGGCAGGGCTAGACAAGAAGTGTATCTGGGCACTCGTGAGCTAGCGCGGGACTCACGAGGCCCTACCTCAAGGCAGGTTGCACCTAGTCTTGGTTCTTGATGGCTGGGGCGTTCCTACGAGTTGGTTAGACAACCTGCGTCGAGTGGATTTCCTGAGGCTACCGCATGAGAAGGCCAAGTGATACGTCTCCAACGTATCTATAATTTTTGATTGCTCCATGCTATATTATCTTCTGTTTTGGATGTTTATGGGCTTTATTATACACTTTTATATTATTTTTGGGTGTAACCTATTGACCCAGAGCCCAGTGCCAGTTTCTATTTTTTCCTTGTTTTAGAGTATCGCAGAAAAGGAAAATCACACGGACCAATTGACCTGAAACTTCACGGAACTTATTTTTGGACAAGAAGCAACCTGGGAGACTTGGAGTCCACGTAAGGGAAGCAACGAGGAAGCCACGAGGCAGGGGGCGCGCCCTCCACCCCCGTGGGCCGCTCGTGGCTCCCCTGACGTACTTCTTCCTCCTATATATATCCATATACCCTAAAAACATCCGGGAGCACAATAGATCGGGAGTTTCACCGCCAGAAGCCTCTGTAGCCACCGAAAGCCAATCTAGACCCGTTCTGGCACCTTGCCGGAGGGGGGAATCCCTCTCCGGTGGCCATCTTCATCATCCCGGTGCTCTCCATGACGAGGAGGGAGTAGTTCTCCCTCGGAGCTGAGGGTATGTACCAGTAGCTATGTGTTTGATCTCTCTCTCTCTCTCATGTTCTTGAGGTGGTACAATCTTGATGTATGACGAGCTTTGCTATTATAGTTGGATCTTATGATGTTTCTCCCCCTCTACTCTCTTGTAATGGATTGAGTTTCCCCTTTGAAGTTATCTTATCGTATTGATTCTTTAAAGATTTGAGAACACTTGATGTATGTCTTGCCGTGTGTATCTGTGGTGACAATGGGATATCACGTGATTCACTTGATGTATGTTCTGGTGATCAACTTGCGGGTTCCGCCCATGAACCTATGCATAGGGGTTGGCACACGTTTTCGTCGGGATTCTCAGGTAGAAACTTTGTGGCACTCTTTGAGGTTCTATGTGTTGGTTGAATAGATGAATCTGAGATTGTGTGATGCATATCGTATAATCATACCCATGGATACTTGAGGTGACATTGGAGTATCTATGTGAGATTAGGGTTTTGGTTGATTTGTGTCTTAAGGTGTTATTCTAGTACGAACTCTAGGGCTGTTTGTTACACTTATAGGAATAGCCCAATCGATTGATTGGAAAGAATAACTTTGAGGTGGTTTCGTACCCTACCATAATCTCTTCGTTTGTTCTCCGCTATTAGTGGCTTTGGAGTGACTCTTTGTTGCATGTTGAGGGATAGTTATGTGATCCAATTATGTTATTATTATCGAGAGGACTTGCACTAGTGAAAGTATGAACCCTAGGCCTTGTTTCCTAGCATTGCAATCCCGTTTGTGCTCACTTTTATCATTAGTTACCTTGCTGTTTTTATATTTTCAGATTACAAAAACCTATATCTACTATCCATATACCACTTGTATCACCATCTCTTCGCCGAACTAGTGCACCTATACAATTTACCATTGTATTGGATGTGTTGGGGACACAAGAGACTCTTTGTTATTTGGTTGCAAGGTTGCTTGAGAGAGACCATCTTCATCCAACGCCTCCTATGGATTGATAAACCTTAGGTCATCCACTTGAGGGAAATTTGCTATTGTCCTACAAACCTCTGCACTTGGAGGCCCAACAACATCTAAGAAGAAGGTTGTGTAGTAGACATCAAGCTCTTTTCTGGCGCCGTTGCCGGGGAGGTGAGTGCTTGAAGGTATATCTTTAGATCTTGCAATCGAATCTTTTTGTTTCTTGTTTTAGCACTAGTTTAGTTTATAAAAGAAAACTATAAAAAATGGAATTGAGTTTGTCTCATACGCTTCATCTTTTTAATATCTTTCGTGAGTATGATGGAAAGGAAAATTGTGCCAAGGTGTTAGAAGAAGAATGCATTAGAATGTTTGGCACTAAATATTTTAATGATGAGCATGATTGCAATGTTGTTAGTATGAATTCCTTGAATATCTATGATGCTAATGATATGCAAAGCCACAAGCTTGGGGAAGCTATGTTTGATGAAGATGATATTTCTTGTCCCCCAAGTTTTGATGAGCAAATTTATTATGATGAAAGCATGCCTCCTATCTATGATGATTATTGTGATGACACGTATGCTTTAAAGAACAATGATAACCATGAAACTTGTCATCTTGATTTTAATTTTCAATCACATGATAGTTATTTTGTTGAATTTGCTCCCACTATTATTCATGAGAAGAAATTTGCTTATGTGAAGAGTAGTAAATTTCTATGCTTGTAGATCATGAAAAAATTGCTTTCGATAATGGTTGTATTGTTGAATTCATACATGATGCTACTGAAAATTATTATGAGGGAAGAATATATGCTTGTAGGAATTGCAATAATATCAAGTTTTCTCTCTATGTGCTTAAAGTTTTGAAGTTATGCTTGTTTTACCTTCCTATGCAAGTTGATTCTTGTTCACACAAGTTGTTTGCTCACAAAACCCCTATGCATAGGAAATGGGCTAGACTTAAATTTTGTAGTCATATTCTTTATGATGCTCTCTTTATGTTACAGTTCTTATCTTTTATGTGAGCATCATTGAAATCATCATGCCTAGCTACGGGCATTAAACGATAGCGCTTCTTGGGAGGAAACCCAATTTTATTTTTATTCCTTGCTTTTTGCTCCTGTTTAGTAATAAATAATTTATCTAGCCTCTGTTTAGATGTGGTTTTATGCTTTTAATTTGTGTTTGTGCCAAATAGAACCTTTCGGAAGACTTGGGGAAAGTCTTTGCGATCATGCTGTAAAAAACAGAAACTTTAACGCTCACGAGAATTTCTTCCATTTTATATTGGATAGTGCTATTTAGTTAATTATTTTTGCAGATTATTAATAAATAAATTCCTCAGGTCCACCAATTTATTCGATAATTTTATGAGTTCCAAAAGTTTGTGTTAGTTACAGATTACTACAGACTGTTCTGTTTTTGACAGATTCTGTTTTTCGTGTGTTGTTTTCTTATTTTGATGAATCTATGGCTAGTAAAATAGTTTATAAACCATAGAGAAGTTGGAGTACAGTAGATTTAACACAAATATAAATAAACAATGAGTTCATTACAGTACCTTGAAGTGGTGTTTTGTTTTCTTTCGCTAACGGAGCTCACGAGTTTTATGTTAAGTTTTGTGTTGTGAAGTTTTCAAGTTTGGGTAAAGATTCGATGGACTATGGAATAAGGATTGGCAAGAGCCTAAGCTTGGGGATGCCCAAGGCACCCCAAGGTAATATTAATGGACAAACAAGAGCCTAAGCATGGGGATGCCCCGGAAGGCATCCCCTCTTTCGTCTTCGTTCATCGGTAACTTTACTTGGAGCTATATTTTTATTCGCCACATGATATGTGTTTTGCTTGGAGCGTCATTTTATTTTCTTTAGTTTTGCTTGCTGTATGAATAAAATACCAAGATCTGAAATTATGAAATGTTTGAGAGTCTTCATATAGTTGCATAATTATTCAACTACTCATTAATCTTCACTTATATCTTTCAGAGTAGTTTGTTGTTGTTCTAGTGCTTCACTTATATCTTTTTAGAGAACGGAGGTGGTTTTATTTTGAAGAAATAGATGAACTCTCATGCTTCACTTATATCATTTTGAGAATCTTTAGAACAGCATGGTAGTTTGCTTTGGTTATGAAACTAGTCCTAATACGATGGACATCCAAGAGGGATATAATAAAAAGTTTCATATAGAGTGCATTGAATACTAAGAGAAGTTTGATACTTGATAATTGTTTTGAGATATGGAGATGCTGATATTAGAGTCATGCTAGTTGAGTAGTTGTGAATTTGAGAAATACTTGTTTTGAAGTTTGTGATTCCCGTAGCATGCACATATGGTGAACCGTTATGTGATGAAGTCGGAGCATGATTTATTTATTGATTGTCTTCCTTATGAGTGGCGGTCGGGGGAGAGCGATGGTCTTTTCCTACCAATCTATCCACCTAGGAGGATGCGTGTAATACTTTGTTTTGATAACTAATATATTTTTGAAATAAGTATGTGAGTTCTTTATGACTAATGTTGAGTCCATGGATTATATGCACTCTCACCCTTCCACCATTGCTAGCCTCCCTAGTACCGCGCAACTTTTGCTGGTACCATAAACCCACCATATACCTTCCTCAAAACAGCCACCATACCTACCTATTATGGTGTATCCATATGTCACACCCTAGGTAGTCATGCATTAGAGTGTTGCATCATGTTTACTCTTTCATCAGAAACTTGAAATGGGGATCTGTGAAACCCTCAGAATCATTTTGAAAATGATCCAAATAAAAACTTCTCCAAAAGGGTCCAAGAAAATGCTCATGTTGCTCTCTGAAAATATTGGACAGAGATAAAAATCAAACCAATATTTTTAGTGGCTCATGGACATTTATTTTGGGCATTTGGAATTAATGCATAAATATTTGCATTGGAAATATATTTCTATATATATTAATATATGTCCAAATATTATGCCAATTATAAAGGAGCTCTGGATTAATATATCTAGCCCCTGCAAAAATTGGCATAAGTTAAATAAATGATTTAATATATTATTTAAATCAAAACAAATGTCAGAAATTAGAAAACAGAAAAAAATAAAAGGGAGAAGCTTACCTGGGCTCCTCCACTGTGCAGCCCATCCAGCAGGCCGGCCCAGCCCGCCTCCCTCCTCTGTCGTCTTCGTCCCGACAGAGGGAGGGGAGTGTGGCCGGCGCGCGCGCGCGCCACCGCGCCACGCCACCTCTCTCCCTGCCTGCCTGCCCTCCCCTCCTCGCCTCGATGCCCTGGACGACGCCACGCCTCCCCCCTGCTCTCTCTCACTCTCCCTCGGCTCTCCCCTCCTCTCCCTCGCTCTCTCTCTCACACGGCCGAACACCACCGTCGCCGCCGTTCGCCTTAGCAGCCGTCTCCGGCCACCCCTCGCTCCCCCGACTAGCTCAGGAGCTCCACCTCGACCTCCTCTTCCTCCCCACCGCTCCACGGGTCTCCGGAAGCCCTGCATCGCCGCCACGTCGCCATTCCCCTCCTCGGACTCCGACCACCGTCGTCGTCAATTCGCCGTCTCCAGCGCGTCCCCGAGCCCGCTTCGACGCCCACTGCAACCGCGGTGAGCTACGCCACCGTTTCCCCCTTTTCTCCCCCTCGTTCCCTCACCGTAGCCTCCTCCCCACCACGGCCGAACCTCCGCCGTCGCCGAGCTCGCCGTCGACGCAGCTCCGGTGACCATTTGGTCACCCCGGCGAGTCCAACGAGTTCGTAAGGCTCCATAGAGCATCCCTAGCGCCTCGCTTCGCTCGCCTTCGAGCTCCAACCCCGTTTCCGTGCACGCCCGAACTCCGGCGGCCGCAGCCGAGCTCGCTGCCGTCGACTCCGGCCACCTCAGGCCCGGCCACCACCACCGTTCGATGCGCGGGAGCAAGGGCTCTCCAACGAGCCCAAGCACAGCCTCGCCCGTGCCCTGTAGCGCGATCCCGCATCACGCCGCCGTCTCGGACCTCGCCGGCGTCATGTCGCCGGTGGGGTTTGACTTGTCCGACCTGGGGTTTGACCCCCCCAGGGTCACTGACGCGTGGGCCCCGTCGGCCAGGTGGACATCATTAGCGCTAACCACTGTTAGTTAACCCCCTGACACTGACCAGTGGGCCCCAGCGCCACTAATTAGTAATTAGGATTAAACTAACTCTGTTTAACCCCCCTGTCACTGACGTGTGGGCCCCACACGTCAGGTTTGACCTCAGCCAGCCGCAGTTGACCACTGACGTCATGCTGATGTCATGCTGGCGCAATAATTATATTTCTGGATTTAAATTAAATCAGGAAATTCCAGAATATTATTTAAACTTCAAAAATTCATAACTTTTATTCTGTAACTCCAAATTGGACAAATTATATATGAAAAATGATCAGAAAAATCCAATCTATCCATCTGTACTATTTTCATGCATGATCAAACAAGTTAAATTGATGTTTCAAGCAGAACAAGGAAAAGCACTTTAAAAGGCCATATTTGAATTTGAAATTTGAATCCTTGATTCAAATTTGTTCAAACCCTTCTGGTTTTAGTTGCATTAGCCCAACACACTCATATTGCCATGTCTCATGCATGCATCATATTGTTGCACATTGTTTGGTGATGGTTGTGTATCGATGTCCCTTGCGACAGGTTCTGCCTCCGAGGAGTACCGTGATTACCCTAACGAAGAACCGTATCAATGCGTCGAACCATCAGGCAAGCAACCAACCATTTGATCATATCGATACAATCCCATGTTCTCGCTCCTGCTCTCTTTTACTGCATTAAGACAACGCGATTCAAACTGCTGTGTGCTACGGTAGTTGAACCCATTTCCTCTGCATGACCTGTCATTGCCACAGTAACTAGATGAAACCCACTAGCATGTGTAGGAGTTGATTGAGCCCTATGTATGTGTTGTTCCTACCTTGCTATGCCTGCTATGCTTAGAGTCGTGTCAGGTCTGGTTCATCTGGGTGATGGGCTAGAGTGAAATGAATATGTCGGTAATGAGAGTGGTGTGGTGAACACGATTTGGTAAAGGTATCGATGAGAGGCCATGTAGGAGTACATGGTGGGTTGTTTCATTGAAGTCGACCTTAAGCACTGAGATCTGTATGTGTGATTTAAGAATCAGCTACTACCATGCATTGGGCCCGAAACCAATGGACCCTCTCGGCTTCTTATTCACCCTAGTTCTCCGTCCAGGAGTTGCAAGTAGTTTCTGGTGTTTGTAGCCTACTGGAGGCCGTGGACAGCGCTGACCGTAGGGGTGGGCTGTGATGCGGTAGGTACGTGGCACGGTGTACCGAATACCCGTTAGGTATCTCGGGAACCCTGTTCACATCGTTCGGGGCCGTATGGGAAACCTCGGCCGGACTCCCTGCGGATGGAACCTGGATAGGCGATAAACCTGGACTAGAGGCTTAGGTGATTAGGTAGGTCGTGGCCGACACCCACGTTGGGCTTCTGCTTGAAGGTTGCCGAGTACATGTCGTGTAAATGACGGTAAGTGGTGGGAGCGTGTATGAAGAAGTACACCCCTGCAGGGTTAACATGATCTATTCGAATAGCCGCGTCCGCGGTAAAGGACTACTTGGTTGCCTATACAGTTCA
The DNA here is from genome assembly GCF_002162155.2 of Triticum dicoccoides. Taxonomy (NCBI): domain Eukaryota; kingdom Viridiplantae; phylum Streptophyta; class Magnoliopsida; order Poales; family Poaceae; genus Triticum; species Triticum dicoccoides. Next base: position 515,112,390 of record NC_041386.1, read on the forward strand.
TAGACAAGTAAATGGAAACTGCTAAAAGCCTCAAGATAAGAGTGAGTGCCGAGGATGGCTCTTCCGTAGGAAGACGGAGGCGGATCCTCGGTAGTGTATTGAATTGGTGAGTAGTGGACTCGTGTGCGCAAAACCATTTCAAGTTGGAGTATCGTAGGATAGCCTAGCCAAGAGTCAAAGCTGGCTTGCTGCAATAACTCCACCAACCCTTCTTGATACTAAGCATGTATGTAGGATCTGATGTAAGTCTTGCTGAGTACCTTTGTACTCATGTTGCTATAATCTACATTTTTACAGAAGACGCTGCAACCCCTTCTGATGGGTTCTATGTAGACGTTGACATCAACGAGTAGGCTAAAGACCCAGGTGGTGACCCTGAGCTTGTGAAGGACCTTGTAGTATAGCTAGGCTTCCCAAGCCTCTTTTATTTTACTAGTTGTCTGTACTCAGACAAGTTACTTCCGCTGCTGGTTTGTATGACTGTATGACTTATATGTTGGGTCGTGAGACCCGTACCTTCGTGTATGTTATGTATGGCTCCCTGAGCCTTAAATAAAGTACTTGTGTCGTAGAGTCATGTTGTGATGCTTCGTTGTATTTGCACATATCGAGCATATTGTGTGTATGATTGAAATGCTTGGTATGTGTGGGATCTGACTATCTAGTTGTTTATCTTTAGTAGCCTCTCTTACCGGGAAATGTCTCCTAGTGTTACCGCTGAGCCATGGTAGCTTGCTACTGCTCTGGAACACTTAGGCTGGCCGGCATGTGTCCTTCTTCGTTCCTGTGTCTGTCCCTTCGGGGAAATGTCACGCTTTGAGTACCGGAGTCCTGTTAGCCCGCTACAGCCCGGTTTACCGGAGTCCTGCTAGCCCAGTGCTACAGCCCGGACCCACTTGCTGATGACCGACACGTTCGAAGCTGGGTCATGGATGCCTGTCCCTGTAAGTCTGTGCCACTTTGGGTTTACGACTAGTCATGTCAGCCCGGGCTCTTTATCATATGTATGCTAGCGACACTATCATATACGTGAGCCAAAAGGCGCAAACGGTCCCGGGCAAAGGTAAGGCGACACCCGTGGGGATACCGTGCGTGAGGCCGCAAAGTGATATGAGGTGTTACCGGCTAGATCGATGTGACATCGAGTCGGGGTCCTGACAGCGTTGGCATCAGAGCCGGACTGCCTGTAGGTTCTCCAAGCCAAACTGGTCGATGTTGAGTCTAGAAATTCTTTAGTTATATGTAGGGGAATTGTTTGTGGGTTGGAACGTAAGGCTCTTTTTACTCCTTTATCTTATGACATTCTGATCTGAGTCAGTCCATTCTTCCACCGGGGGTTAAGGAATTAGGACCTATTCTCTCTAACAGGATCACGTGTTACTAATCAGTAGTACCTTATAAGTTTGATGGATACAAGCCTAGTTCAGTTCTACTACCACATTATGTTGTTAGAATGGTTTCAGAACTTTGATATGATGATGTTGAGTGTGTACGAAATCCTTTGCCAAATGTCTCAAAATCCTTCTTGAGCATTTACAGCTGTTATGCTGCTGAAATTTTGCTAGAAATTCTAATGCCTTTGCATTATGATTGTGCTTTCAGATGGCCACTCGCGACCCCAATCAAGTGGTTCGCCTGACTCGATGCCTAGATGTACCCGGCCATACTGCCAAGTTGGTCAGGGTAATGACTGAGGCTGGATACCGCTGGTATCCTGAGTACACGGTCGAAGAGCAATTCCGAGACTTTAATCAAAGCCAGTATCTCTGCACTGTCAGGATATTTCCATCTTATCCTGGATCCACCGAGCCTCTTCACTGCTCTTATGGACTCGGGGTTACCATTGAGATGGCTGTGCAGGACGCCGCCTACTCTATGATGACCATTATGCGAGTCAGATCCGGTATATTTCGGGACTCTGATTTCCGGTATATGCCAGGATCACTTCCGGGAGCACAAGGGTATCTCCAGGCTATTTATGCTGACCCCACTCAGGAGGATTCACGGACTCGCACCACTACTGAGATGCTCGAGGATAAGGACCGTGAAAATCGGGCCTTGAGGTTAGAGCTTTTCAATACCCGTGCTGACCACTGGGCCACTTTGACTCGGTTCGCACCGGCGGTGCAAGCTGGATTCTCAGATATGCGCGATCTCTATCCTGTGAGGTCTGCTCTGCCAGACGTGATGGTTTGGCGTGATGTAGGAGGCATCACCCCACCTCGCGGTCCCCGCAGGCCACCGTCTGTTGGTCCAAGGCCTCATCCTAGCCCCTATGGTCCACAAGCTCCGCGAGATCGTCTGTTTCCGGATGATCATGTTGAGCTTCCAGGCTATGGAGGTGACTTTTACGAGGACTACTACGGATCGGTCCGAGTTAGTGGTAGTATCACTAGTTCGCACTAGCTGTGTCGTCTATCGTCCCGCGTGACTCGTGGGATATGACCTAGTTGTACTCTTTCCAGAGGTGTAGAAGAATAATGTATAGGAGCTTGGAATGCCTCCGATGAGATGTAATCCTTTTCTCACCGTAATAGTACTTTGTTTGGTCTTGTACTAAACCCTGTATGGTGTGTATGACGATGGAATAAAAGAAGCAGTTTCTGTTTTTACCATGTCATACGGATGATCATCTTGCATTTCGAGTTATTCCTTACATTCTGTATCCTATGTCGGAATTTTATCATTCTGACTAAATCATTGTCTTGTTACCTAGGATGGTCAACACGCGCGCTAACCCTGCTTCTCAAGAGCAGGCCGAAGGCAGTGAAGGCAGGAATGAAAATCTGCCTCATCCTCCTTCACTAGCCGAGGTTATGATGGAAGCTGAGAGAAACAAGCGGGAGACCAACCGTTTGTTGGAGCGTATTGAACAGAACATGGCACACCATCAGAGGACTAACGTGGTGTCACTCAGTGATTTTATCAAATTACATCCACCCACGTTCCACCACTCCGTCGAGCCTCTCGACGCTGATGACTGGCTTCGCAGTATCTCTCACAAACTGCGTTCCGCGCTGGTAGCGGAGGCTAACAAGGTCACCTTTGCTGCATATCATCTTGAAGGCCCCGCCAGTCTATGGTGGGAAAATTATGGAGCTATGCGCCCAGCGGGCCATGTCACTACTTGGGCTGAGTTCAGCGAGGCTTTCCGTGAGCATCATATTCCGGAGGGTCTCATGGACCGCAAACGTGAAGAATTTTGCAGTTTCACCCAAGGCCGACTTTCTGTGGATGTTTACAGCAGGGAGTTTGGTAATCTCGCACGATATGCAACTGAGGAAGTGTCTACTGACGCCAAGAAGCAAGCAAGGTTCCGTAAGGGCCTTAGTCCTGAGCTTCGCCGTGACCTCCGTCTGCACGAGTGCACATCCTTCCAGAAACTTGTCAACAAAGCCATCAGTGCTGAAACTGGTCAGACTGACTATGACGCAACATGCAAGCATGGCCGTGATATGGGTTCCTCATCCGATGCTGGTCCTCAGAAGCGCCGCGTGTGGGTACCCAACACCGCCCTGCCACCCAGGTTCACACCGAGGCCATCCTTCCAGGCGCCTCGCCCCGTTCAGCAGTCTGCACCGGCCAAGCCCTATGGGGGTCCAACTAACAATGCTCCTCCACGTACCAGTTCCGTGACTTGTTTCAAGTGTGGGGAATCTGGCCACTATATGCGTGAGTGTCCCCAGACCAACCCCAATCAATCTGCTAAAGCTGTTGGCCGTGGCAAGCCGACAGGAAAAGTATTCCACGCCAAGCCGGTCACCGCCTCACGTGGCCATGTCAACTGTATCTCTGCCGAAGAAGCTCAAGAGGATCCCAACGTCGTTCTCGGTACGCTTCTTGTCAATTGCCACCCGGCATCTGTTCTTTTCGATACAGGAGCCTCTCATTCTTTTATATCTGAAAATTATGCTCGTTTGCATAACGTCGCATTCGGTGATATGCCAACCTCTATGGTAATTCAAACTCCGGGATCCAAATGGCAAACTTCTAGAGTAAGCCATGGAAATGAAATCCAAGTCGACAGACTTGTTTTCCTTGCCTCTTTGATAGCCCTTAAATTTTCAGATATTAATATCATTTTGGGTATGGACTGGATGTCAGCTCATCATGCCAAAATTGATTGCTTCTCTAGGACTGTTCAACTCACTCACCCTTCGGGCAAGATAGTCAATGTCTTGACCCAATTAGCCAAGCGACAATTATATTCTCTTAACGCCAGCCCTTTGCCAGACCTTGAGGACGTTCCGGTAGTCCGTGACTTTCCGGATGTCTTTCCAGAGGAATTGCCAGGTGTTCCACCTGACAGGGATGTTGAGTTTGTAATAGACCTCATTCCAGGAACCGTTCCGATTGCTAGAAGACCTTATAAAATGGCACCCCTAGAACTAGCCGAGCTTAAGAAACAACTCGATGAGTCCTTGAAAAAGGGTTTCATCCGACCTAGCTCTTCTCCGTGGGCTTGCCCCGTCCTATTCGTCAAGAAGAAGGATGGTACGGACCGGATGGTTGTAGATTACCGACCTGTCAATTTGGTCACAATCAAGAACAAATATCCACTTCCCAGGATCAACGACCTGTATGATCAGCTCGCTGGATCCTCAGTCTTCTCCAAGATGGATTTGAGGTTGGGCTACCATCAAATCAAAATCAGAAACGGGGACATTCCTAAAACGGCCTTTGTTACTCGTTATGGCCAATACGAGTACACCGTCATGTCCTTCGGTTTAACCAACGCTCCAGCCACCTTTTCTCGGTTAATGAACTCAATCTTCATGGAGTATTTGGATAAATTCGTTGTAGTTTACCTCGATGATATACTCATCTACTCCAAGAACGAGGAAGAACATGCCGAACATCTAAGGCTAGTGTTGCAGAAACTTCGAGAGCATCGCCTTTATGCCAAATTTTCTAAATGTGAATTCTGGTTGCCAGAAGTGACCTATCTGGGTCATGTAATATCTGGTAAAGGTATTGCTGTCCACCCTGAGCGAGTTCAAGCCGTCCTTAATTGGACTCCACCTGAATCGGTCAAGCAAGTTCGGAGTTTTCTAGGCTTAGCGAGCTATTGCCGTCGCTTTGTCGAGAACTTCTCCAAGGTTGCCAAACCTCTAACCGAACTCCTCAAGAAAGATAAGAAGTTCGAGTGGACTCCACAATGTGAGCACAGCTTTCAGGAACTGAAAAGACGCCTGACTTCTGCTCCCGTACTGGTACCGCCAGACTTCTCCAAGGATTTTGTTATCTACTGCGACGCCTCGCGACAAGGACTAGGTTGCATTCTCATGAAAGATCGACACGTAATTGCCTACGCTTCACGGCAATTGCACCCACACGAGGAGAATTATCCTACTCATGATCTAGAGCTTGCAGCTGTAGTCTATGCACTTAAGACCTGGCGACGTTACCTCCTCGGTAATCGTTGCGAAATATTCACTGATCACCAAAGTTTGAAGTACATCTTCACCCAACCGGATCTGAACCTCAGGCAAAGACATTGGGTTGAATTGATCACAGATTTCGATTTAGGAATAACCTATACCCCAGGGAAAGCCAACGTCATGGCTGATGCGCTAAGTCGTAAATCTTATTGTAACAACCTGATGTTACAACAAAGTCAACCGCTTCTCCATGAGGAATTTCGGAAGCTTAACCTTCACATTGTTCCTCAAGGTTTTCTTTCCACCTTGGTGGCAAAACCTACCCTTACGGATCAGATTATCAAGGCACAGAAGGTAGATCCGGGAATCTCCCGCATCAAGAGAAACATTCGGAAAGGAATTGCGAATTGCTTCTCCATTAATGATCAAGGGGTCGTATACTTCGGGAATCGACTAGTGGTTCCCAAAGTGCGAAACCTGAGGCGTTTGATCCTTAAGGAAGCTCATGAATCTCCTCTCACCATTCATCCCGGTAGCACTAAGATGTATCAGGACCTACGCCAGAGGTTCTGGTGGACTAGGATGAAGAGAGAAATTGCTCAGTATATTGCAAATTGCAACGTCTGTCGTCGTGTAAAAGCAGAGCACCAATGGCCTGCTGGCACCCTTCAACCCTTAGCTATTCCTGAATGGAAATGGGATAAAATTGGTATGGATTTCATTACCGGTTTTCTGAGGACCAAGAGAGGGAATAATGCTATTTTCGTCGTGGTCGATCGTCTTTCCAAAGTAGCCCATTTCCTACCTGTTCGAGAGTGTATAACCGCTAGTCAGCTGGCAGACTTATACATCTCCCGAATAGTGTCCCTCCATGGTGTTCCTTTGGAAATTAACTCGGATCGAGGAAGTCTTTTCACCTCTCGATTTTGGGAAAGTTTCCAAAATGCTATGGGAACCCGTCTCTCCTTTAGCACCGCCTTCCACCCTCAGTCGAGTGGTCAAGTGGAACGCGTCAACCAGATTCTAGAAGACATGCTTCGAGCCTCTGTTATCTCATTCGGAATGGACTGGCAAAAGTGCCTTCCATTTGCCGAATTCGCTTACAACAACAGCTATCAATCTAGCTTGGGTAAAGCCCCTTTTGAAGTTCTCTATGGACGACGGTGTCGAACACCCCTTAACTGGTCAGAGACCGGGGAAAGACAATTCTTTGGCCCGGCTATGATTCAGGAAGCAGAAGAACAAGTTCGCATCGTTCGTGAAAAGTTGAAAACAGCCCAATCTCGTCAAAAGAGTCAATATGACCGAAAACATAAGGCTATGACTTTCGAGGTTGACGAGAAGGCTTATCTTCGGGTCACCCCTCTGAAGGGAACCCATCGTTTCGGTATCAAAGGCAAATTGGCTCCTCGTTACATTGGACCTTTTCGCATTCTTGCCAAACGAGGGGAAGTTGCCTACCAGTTTGAACTACCTCCGCATCTCTCCAGAGTCCACGATGTCTTCCACGTTTCTCAACTCAGGCGTTGCTTCTCGGATCCTATCCGTGAAGTGGACCACGAAATGCTTGATCTCCAGGATAATCTTACATATGGAGAGTACCCCATACGTATCCTCGATCAGGCCGAGCGTATCACCCGACGTCAGAACATCAAGTTCCTCAAAGTACAATGGTCGCACCATTCTGAGGATGAAGCAACCTGGGAAAGGGAAGATCGTCTTCGACTTGAGTATCCCGCCTTCTTCCCGAAGGAACCCAAATCTCGGGACGAGATTCTTTTGAGTGGGGGTGAGTTGTCACACCCTAGCTAGTCATGCATTAGAGTGTTGCATCATGTTTACTCTTTCATCAGAAACTTGAAATGGGGATCTGTGAAACCCTCAGAATCATTTTGAAAATGATCCAAATAAAAACTTCTCCAAAAGGGTCCAAGAAAATGCTCATGTTGCTCTCTGAAAATATTGGACAGAGATAAAAATCAAACCAATATTTTTAGTGGCTCATGGACATTTATTTTGGGCATTTGGAATTAATGCATAAATATTTGCATTGGAAATATATTTCTATATATATTAATATATGTCCAAATATTATGCCAATTATAAAGGAGCTCTGGATTAATATATCTAGCCCCTGCAAAAATTGGCATAAGTTAAATAAATGATTTAATATATTATTTAAATCAAAACAAATGTCAGAAATTAGAAAACAGAAAAAAATAAAAGGGAGAAGCTTACCTGGGCTCCTCCACTGTGCAGCCCATCCAGCTGGCCGGCCCAGCCAGCAGGCGGCCCAGCCCGCCTCCCTCCTCTGTCGTCTTCGTCCCGACAGAGGGAGGGGAGTGTGGCCGGCGCGCGCGCGCGCCACCGCGCCATGCCACCTCTCTCCCTGCCTGCCTGCCCTCCCCTCCTCGCCTCGATGCCCTGGGCGACGCCACGCCTCCCCCCCTGCTCTCTCTCACTCTCCCTCGGCTCTCCCCTCCTCTCCCTCGCTCTCTCTCTCACACGGCCGAACATCACCGTCGCCGCCGTTCGCCTTAGCAGCCGTCTCCGGCCACCCCTCGCTCCCCCGACTTGCTCAGGAGCTCCGCCTCGACCTCCTCTTCCTCCCCACCGCTCCACGGGTCTCCGGAAGCCCTGCATCGCCGCCACGTCGCCGTTCCCCTCCTCGGACTCCGACCACCATCGCCGTCGATTCGCCGTCTCCAGCGCGTCCCCGAGCCCGCTTCGACGCCCACTGCAACCGCGGTGAGCTACGCCACCGTTTCCCCCTTTTCTCCCCCTCGTTCCCTCACCGTAGCCTCCTCCCCACCACGGCCGAACCTCCGCCGTCGCCGAGCTCGCCGTCGACGCAGCTCCGGTGACCATTTGGTCACCCCGGCGAGTCCAACGAGTTCGTAAGGCTCCATAGAGCATCCCTAGCGCCTCGCTTCGCTCGCCTTCGAGCTCCAACCCCGTTTCCGTGCACGCCCGAACTCCGGCGGCCGCAGCCGAGCTCGCTGCCGTCGACTCCGGCCACCTCAGGCCCGGCCACCACCACCGTTCGACGCGCGGGAGCAAGGGCTCTCCAACGAGCCCAAGCACAGCCTCGCCCGTGCCCTGTAGCGCGATCCCGCATCACGCCGCCGTCTCGGACCTCGCCGGCGTCATGTCGCCGGTGGGGTTTGACTTGTCCGACCTGGGGTTTGACCCCCCCAGGGTCACTGACGCGTGGGCCCCGTCGGCCAGGTGGACATCATTAGCGCTAACCACTGTTAGTTAACCCCCTGACACTGACCAGTGGGCCCCAGCGCCACTAATTAGTAATTAGGATTAAACTAACTCTGTTTAACCCCCCTGTCACTGACGTGTGGGCCCCACACGTCAGGTTTGACCTCAGCCAGCCGCAGTTGACCACTGACGTCATGCTGACGTCATGCTGGCGCAATAATTATATTTCTGGATTTAATTTAAATCAGGAAATTCCAGAATATTATTTAAACTTCAAAAATTCATAACTTTTATTCTGTAACTCCAAATTGGACAAATTATATATGAAAAATGATCAGAAAAATCCAATCTATCCATCTGTACTATGTTCATGCATGATCAAACAAGTTAAATTGATGTTTCAAGCAGAACAAGGAAAAGCACTTTAAAAGGCCATATTTGAATTTGAAATTTGAATCCTTGATTCAAATTTGTTCAAACCCTTCTGGTTTTAGTTGCATTAGCCCAACACACTCATATTGCCATGTTTCATGCATGCATCATATTGTTGCACATTGTTTGGTGATGGTTGTGTATCGATGTCCCTTGCGACAGGTTCTGCCTCCGAGGAGTACCGTGATTACCCTAACGAAGAACCGTATCAGTGCATCGAACCATCAGGCAAGCAACCAACCATTTGATCATATCGATACAATCCCATGTTCTCGCTCCTGCTCTTTTTTACTGCATTAAGACAACGCGTTTCAAACTGCTGTGTGCTACGGTAGTTGAACCCATTTCCTCTGCATGACCTGTCATTGCCACAGTAACTAGATGAAACCCACTAGCATGTGTAGGAGTTGTTTGAGCCATATGTATGTGTTGTTCCTACCTTGCTATGCCTGCTATGCTTAGAGTCGTGTCAGGTCTGGTTCATCTGGGTGATGGGCTAGAGTGAAATGATTATGTCGGTAATGAGAGTGATGTGGTGAACACGATTTGGTAAAGGTATCGATGAGAGGCCATGTAGGAGTACATGGTGGGTTGTTTCATTGAAGCCGACCTTAAGCACTGAGATCTGTATGTGTGATTTAAGAATCAGCTACTACCATGCATTGGGCCCGAAACCAATGGACCCTCTCGGCTTCTTATTCACCCTAGTTCTCCGTCCAGGAGTTGCAAGTAGTTCCTGGTGTTTGTAGCCTACTGGAGGCCGTGGACAGCGCTGACCGTAGGGGTGGGCTGTGATGCGGTAGGTACGTGGCACGGTGTACCGAATACCCGTTAGGTATCTCGGGAACCCTGTTCACATCGTTCGGGGCCGTATGGGAAACCTCGGCCGGACTCCCTGCGGATGGAACCTGAATAGGCGATAAACCTGGACCGGAGGCTTAGGTGATTAGGTAGGTCGTGGCCGACACCCACGTTGGGCTTCCGCTTGAAGGTTGCCGAGTACATGTCGTGTAAACGACGGTAAGTGGTGAGAGCGTGTATGAAGAAGTACACCCCTGCAGGGTTAACATGATCTATTCGAATAGCCGCGTCCGCGGTAAAGGACTACTTGGTTGCCTATACAGTTCATAGACAAGTAAATGGAAACTACTAAAAGCCTCAAGATAAGTGTGAGTGCCGAGGATGGCTCTTCCGTAGGAAGACGGAGGCGGATCCTCGGTAGTGTATTGAATTGGTGAGTAGTGGACTCGTGTGCGCAAAACCATTTCAAGTTGAAGTATCGTAGGATAGTCTAGCCAAGAGTCAAAGCTGGCTTGCTGCAATAACTCCACCAACCCTTCTTGATAATATGCATGTATGTAGGATCTGATGTAAGTCTTGCTGAGTACCGTTGTACTCATGTTGCTATAATTTACATTTTTACAGAAGACGCTGCAACCCCTTCTGATGGGTTCTATGTAGACATTGACATCAACGAGTAGGCTAAAGGCCCAGGTGGTGACCCTGAGCTTGTGAAGGACCACGTAGTATAGCTAGGCTTTCCAAGCCTCTTTTATTTTACTAGTTGTCTGTACTCAGACAAGTTACTTCCGCTGCTGGTTTGTATGACTGTATGACTTGAATGTTGGGTCGTGAGACCCGTACCTTTGTGTATGTTATGTATGGCTCCCTGAGCCTTAAATAAAGTACTTGTGTCATAGAGTCATGTTGTGATGCTTCGTTGTATTTGCACATATCGAGCATATTGTGTGTATGATTGAAATGCTTGGTATGTGTGGGATCTGACTATCTAGTTGTTTATCTTTAGTAGCCTCTCTTACCGGGAAATGTCTCCTAGTGTTACCGCTGAGCCATGGTAGCTTGCTACTGCTCTGGAACACTTAGGATGGCCGGCATGTGTCCTTCTTCGTTCCTGTGTCTGTCCCTTCGGGGAAATGTCACGCTTTGAGTACCGGAGTCCTGTTAGCCCGCTACAGCCCGGTTTACCGGAGTCCTGCTAGCCCAGTGCTACAGCCCGGACCCACTTGCTGATGACCGACACGTTCGAAGCTGGGTCATGGATGCCTGTCCCTGTAAGTCTGTGCCACTTTGGGTTTACGACTAGTCATGTCAGCCCGGGCTCTTTATCATATGGATGCTAGCGACACTATCATATACGTGAGCCAAAAGGCGCAAACGGTCCCGGGCAAAGGTAAGGCGACACCCGTGGGGATACCGTGCGTGAGGCCGCAAAGTGATATGAGGTGTTACCGGCTAGATCGATGTGACATCGAGTCGGGGTCCTGACACCATAGCCATTCTGAGATATATTACCATGCAAGTTTCCACCGTTCCGCTTATTATGACACGCTCCATCATTGTTATATTGCTTTGCATGATCATGTAGTTGACATTGTATTTGTGGCAAAGCCACCGTTCATAATTCTTTCATACATGTTACCCATGAATCATTGCACATCCCGGCACCGCCGGAGGCATTTATATAGAGTCATATCTTGTTCTAAGTATCGAGTTGTAATTCTTGAGTTGTAAATAAATAAAAGTGTGATTATCATCATTATTAGAGCATTGTCCTAGTGAGGAAAGGATGATGGAGACAATGATTCCCCCACATGTTGGGATGAGACTCTGGACGAAAATAAATAAATAAAAGAGGCCAAAGAAGCCCAAATAAAAAAAATAAAAAGGCCATAAAAAAAGAGAAGGCCCAAAAAACGAGAGAAATAGAGAGAAGGGGTAATGCTACTATCCTTTTACCACACTTGTGCTTCAAAGTAGCACCATGATCTTCATGATAGAGAGTATCCTATGTTGTCACTTTTATATACTAGTGGGAATCTTTCATTATAGAACTTGGCTTGTATATTCCAACAATGGGCCTCCTCAAGTGCCCTAGGTCTTTGTGAGCAAGTAAGTTGGATGCACACCCACTAGTTTCTTTTGTTGAGCTTTCATACACTTATAGCTCTAGTGCATCCGTTGCATGGCAATCCCTACTCACTCACATTGATATCTATTGATGGGCATCTCCATAGCCCGTTGATACGCCTAGTTGATGTGAGACCATCTTCTCCTTTTTGTCTTCTCCACAACCACCATTCTATTCCACCTATAGTGCTATATCCATGGCTGACGCTCATGTATTGCGTGAAGATTGAAAAGGTTTGAGAACGTCAAAAGTATGAAACAATTGCTTGTCTTGTCATCGGGGTTGTGCATGATTTAAATATGTCATGTGGTGAAGATGGAGCATAGCCAGACTATATGATTTTGTAGGGATAGCTTTGTTTGGCCATGTTATTTTGAGAAGACATGATTACTTAGTTAGTATGCTTGAAGTACTATTATTTTTATGTCAATATGAAATTTTATCTTGAATCTCTCGGATCTGAATATTCATACCACAATTAAGAAGAATTACATTGAAATCATGCCAAGTAGCACTCCACATCAAAAATTCTGTTTTTATCATTTACCTACTCGAGGATGAGCAGGAATTAAGCTTGGGGATGCTGATACGTCTCCAACATATCTATAATTTTTTATTGGTCCATGCTATATTGTCTTCTATTTTGGATGTTTATGGGCTTTATTATACACTTTTATATTATTTTTGGGACTAACCTATTGACCCAGAGCCTAGTGCCAGTTTTTGTTTTTTTCCTTTATTTTAGAGTATCGCAGAAAAGGAAAATCAAATGGAGTCCAATTGACATGAAACATCACGGAACTTATTTTTGGACCAGAAGCAACCCGGGAGACTCGGAGTCCATGTAAGGGAAGCAACAAGGAAGCCACGAGGCAGGGGGCGCGCCCTCCACCCTCGTGGGCCCCTCGTGGCTCCCCTAACGTACTTCTTCCTCCTATATATATCCATATACCCTAAAAACATCTGAGAGCACAATAGATCGGGAGATCCGCCACCAGAAGCCTCTGTAGCCACCGAAATCCAATCTAGACCCATTCCGGCACCCTACCGGAGGGGGGAATCCCTCTCCGGTGGCCATCCTCATCATCCCGGTGCTCTCCATGAGAAGGAGGGAGTAGTTCTCCCTCGGGGCTGAGGCTATGTACCATTAGCTATGTGTTTGATCTCTCTCTCTCTCGTGTTCTTGAGGTGGTACGATCTTGATGTATCGCGAGCTTTGCTATTATAGTTGGATCTTATGATGTTTCTCCCCCTCTACCCTCTTGTAATGGATTGTGTTTCCCTTTGAAGTTATCTTATCGGATTGAGTCTTTAAAGAGTTGAGAACACTTGATGTATGTCTTGCCGTGCGTATATGTGGTGACAATGGGATATCACGTAATTCACTTGATGTATGTTTTGGTGATCAACTTGCAGGTTCTGCCCATGAACCTATGCATAGGGGTTCGCACACGTTTTCGTCGTGATTCTCCGGTAGAAACTTTGGGGCACTCTTTGAGGTTCTATGTGTTGGTTGAATAGATGAATCTGAGATTGTGTGATGCATATCGTATAATCATACCCATGGATACTTGAGGTGACATTGGAGTATCTAGGTGACATTAGGGTTTTGGTTGATTTGTGTCTTAAGGTGTTATTCTAGTATGAACTCTAGGGCTGTTTGTGACACTTATAGGAATACCCCAATGGATTGATTGGAAAGAATAACTTTGAGGTGGTTTCGTACCCTACCATAATCTCTTTGTTTGTTCTCTGATATTAGTGGCTTTGGAGTGACTCTTTGTTGCATGTTGAGGGATAGTTATGTGATCCAATTATGTTATTATTGTTGAGAGGACTTGCACTAGTGAAAGTATGAACCCTAGGCCTTCTTTCCTAGCATTGCAATACTGTTTGTGCTTAGTTTTATCATTAGTTACCTTGCTGTTTTTATATTTTTAGATTACAAAAACCTATATCTACTAGCCATATACCACTTATATCACCATCTCTTCGCCGAACTAGTGCACCTATACAATTTACCATTGTATTGGGTGTGTTGGGGACACAAGAGACTCTTTTTTATTTGGTTGCAGGGTTGCTTGAGAGAGACCATCTTCATCCTACGCCTCCTACGGATTGATAAACCTTAGGTCACCCACTTGAGGGAAATTTGCTACTGTCCTACAAACCTCTGCACTTGGAGGCCCAACAACGTCTACAAGAAGAAGGTTGTGTAGTAGACATCACCAAGCACCAACGAACCCAGGAGGTGACGTGAACGGGGCCGGCCTGCCAGACAGAGCTCAGCCGTTGGATTTATCGACACTGCAGGGACAGGCCCGAGCACAGACTCCGTGCCTAGCCTTCTTATGTGAAGGATCCTGAAGAAATACCATCGGCGCACGGCTCCCTTGGTGGGTGACAATCAAGCAGGTGATAACCATAGATAGATTATGCATGAAAAGCAACTAGCTCAGGTAAATGCGAGAACAATACATGCCACTGGGTTGGACCCGAGCGGCCTGGGGTCGATGCAGCCCGAGGGGCGCTCCCAGCAGAGTGAACTAAAGATGCCAGCAGATACATGCCGCAGGGACGGACCCACACGGCCTGGGGATGATGCAGCCCAGGGGCACTCCCAGCTAAATGAACTTGGTAAGATGTCACCTGGTTTGGTTGATGAAGGAGTGTTGGGGTAGCTGAAGACACGTAGCTAAGAAGACGCTTCTCATGAGCCGCCGACACCCTGAGCCTCGAGAGGCTCTGGAAGCACAGGTGGCCTCCAGAGGACCGTCTCCATCTCCTCCAGGACCGCATGGTGCCTAGCCTCCTAACCTGCTAGGATGCTCCGTAGATTGCGCTGGAAGGCGGTGGCCATGCTCGGTAGGCCGAACGGCATGTGAACGTAGCTATGAGACAGGCCCTCATACCGGCAAGCGCGTGAAGGCCAGAAGCGCTCCTAAGATGTGGCCCAGTTGAGCCATTGGATGTCGATGCAGACGCGCAACTCACCACCCTCGCCTGGGTGGGGAGCAATGCTAGGTGGGCGGCGGTCTCCGTGTATTGCTCTTGCTTCCTGAAGCTCCTGAGATGCCTTGGTGATGAACTCCTGAGCGCCGGGCGCCCCACGCCCGGTGTCCTCCTAAGGGAAACGTGCCGTGAAGCACGCCTCCATGTAGTCCCCGAGCGCCTCCCTCATGATGTTGGCCAGGTCCGAGGCCCTCTAGAAGAGAGCCCCCCGAGCCCTGCCCGAGGAGGTGCCGGGCGCGCCTCCCTATACGAGGGAAGGAGGCGCCCCAGGCGCTGGCGCGGATCCTGAGGTGGCGCCACTAGAGGTGCCGCTCCCCTGAGGTCCAGTGAGGAGTAGCTGGTTCTTCTTCTTCGGGTTGGCCTCAGGAGAGTACTGCGCACCCGCGTTGTCAGGGTCTTCGATTGATGTAGCTTGGAAGGCGTTCTCAAGGGAGCACACCCACATCTCTTTCTTCGCAGGGGACCGTGATGATTCTGCTGCGTCCCGGCATCTTGAGGACGTTGTAGCCAGGGTGGGTGACTGCCATGAATTTGCCCAGTGATGGGTCCCGAGGATGGCGTTGTACGGCATACGGATGTGGGCGACGTCAAAGTTGACGAGCTTGGTGTGGTAGTTGTCGCGCTGACCGAAGGTGACAGGGAGGCGAACTTGCCCTATCAGGGTGGTGGAGCCGTCTGTCACTCCTGAGAAGGGCTTGGTGGGCTGGAGCTGATCGTATGGCACTGGAAGGTTGTCGAACATTTCAACGGACAGGACACTGATTCCTACGCCGCCATCGATGAGGGTCTTGGTGACTTGGACATTGCTGATGATGGGTGAAGAGAGCGTCGGGAGGACGTCAGTGGTTGCCGCGCATTTTCTCTGGTCCACCGAGCTATTGGTGATGGCGTACTTGGACCACCTGAGCGGGCGCGTAGCCTCGAGCTTGGGGAGGGCTGCATTTACTTCGCGGGAGAACTGCTTGAAGATGCATTGGGAGGCTGGGGCCTGAGCGCCACCCAAGATGCAGGCGATAGCACGCGGCTCCTAGAAGCCCCCAGCAGCTTTGTCCTGCTGATGGTCGTCGTTCCTTCTTGGCAGCGGAAGTGGAGGGAGACCAGGGTTGCCCTGTGGGCGGTCCTCCCGAGGCTGGTCCCTCCAGTCGACCTCACGAGGTTGGTCCTGCCAATGATCATTGCGAGGCTGGTCGCGCCACTCTTGGCGGGGCCCACGGTCATCCCAACGTCCTCCACCTCGTCCACCTCCCCGTCCGTAGCCCTAGTCGTTGCGCTTGGGGCGTCGACCGAAGAGTCCATCTCGAATGGCCCTAAGCTCTTCACAATCATTGTTGTTGTGCGTGCGCATGTTGTGGAAGGCGCAGAATGTACGGCTGCCCTTGGACGACTCGGGAAGATCTCGGCCGCGCTTGGTGTCTGGTTCTGCTGCGAGCATGGCCACCGCCTTGCGCTTCACGTCCTTGACCTTGGCCTTCTTCTCCTCTAGATCCGCAGCGGGGAGCTCGAGGAGGGAGAGGCGCCCCTCCTTTGATCTTGCACACTTGGTTGCTATGTTGAACTTCTCCAAGGTTGTGGACAGCTCCTCATGGATGGCGCGATCCTCCTTCATCTTGACGTCGCGGACACCGTCGGAAAACGCCGAGATGATGGCATCGTCCGTCACATTGGGGATCTTGATACATGCACTGTTGAAGCGCTGGATGTACTTCTGCAGGGTTGTTGTTTGATGCGGCGCAGGTCACCCGCGACTGGGGGGGGGGGCAGTCGCGTGTGCCCTGGAAGTTGGCAATGAAGTGGTTGCACATCTCATCCCAGGAGGAAATCGAGCCTGGGGGTAGTTTCAGGAGCCATGAGCGGGCGCCGTCCTTGAGAGCCATGGGAAACCAATTCGCCATAACCTTTTGTCATCGTTGGCCGCTTCGATGCTCAGCTCGTAGAGTTGCAGAAACTCTACATGGTCGGGGGTGCCGTCGTAGTGAGGAGGCAGATCTGGCTTGAACTTGCCCGGCCAGACAACGCTACGCAGCTCAGGAGTGAATGCACGGCAGCCCGCAATGGCCGCCGGGGCCCGTCTTGGAGGCGGAGCTTGACCTTGGCGTTCCTGTGCTGCCATGGCAAGTGGCACATGGCCCTGCCGCAACAAGCGATCATGACGTGGTGGTGCTAGAAGTGGTGGAGCATCTTCTTGCAGATGGGAACCTCCTGGCAACTTCTTTCTTCATGCGCGGGCACACGGCGCGGAGGATCACGCCGCTGGGCCACGCATCTTGGAGCGAGGACACCGTCTTGACGCGGGGGAGGCTGAGGCACTCCCTGAGCCGCGCACCTCAGCGCGAGGGCGCCATCTTGGTGCTGAGGGGGTGGAGGCGCTCCGTGAGCCACATCGCCCGCGGCCGGGGGCGGGCGAGGCAGCGAGAGGGATGGTGCGGGAGAGCCTCCCATTGCACTGACGAGCATAGTGATGCGGTCCAACCAGTCGTCGTAGAGGTCGTCGACTGGGCAGTAGCGCAGGAGCTCGCGTGCCAAGAGCAGCGCGGCCTGTGCTTTCGTGGGGGCGCGAAGAGCGGAGACGATGAGATGGCCGGAGTAAGAAATGGGGTGGCGGTGCGACCATCTCGCCGCATAGAGGGGTGTAGTGAACAGGCTTGCTGCTCCTTTGCCGCCGGGCCAGTGGCGGGTGACAGAGAACGACGGGGAGGTCCGTCGACAGGGGCAGTCTGAGCGACACGGGTGGCGAGAGCGGCCCGGCGCTCAGCGCGGGCCCGGCGAGCGTCGGCCGTGAACTATGGCGAAGGGTGAAGCGCGGATCGAAGAAGGGGAAAGCTTCGGCACACCCCTACCTCGCGCGTCAAATGTTGGATTTCGGGTTCTGGCAAAATCCTGGAGGTTCGAACACTGGGGTGTGCACAAAGATCTCTCCCCCTCCCTAGCTCGCACACTCTACGATCTCACGGCCTAGCTCGACGAACACAAAGAACATGAGACACAAGATTTATACTGGTTTGGGCCACCGTTGTGGTGTAATACCCTACTCCAGTGTGGTGTGGTGGATTTCCTCTTGGGCTGAGGATGAATAGTACAAGGGAAGAACAACCTCGCGAGGAGAGGTGTTCTTGTGCTTGGTGTGCTTGAGTGGTTGAAGATCGGAATCCCTTCTCCATGGTGGTGGCTAGTCCTATTTATAGAGGCCCTGGTCCTCTTCCAAAATATTGAGCGGGAAGGGATCCCACAACGGCCAAATTCGAAGGGAGACAACTAGTACAAACTATCCTGACAAAAGTGGTCTTCGCCTGCCAAGGGCTCTAGTGGTGACGCCGTCCTGGGCTCCACGATGACCTCCATGTTGTCGTCCTGCTGGTCTTGGTCTTGTTGCATTGATATGGAAACCTTTGCCTGCTTCCTCGGGACTCCTTGTTTGCACTTGCCCCCTTTAGCACCAAAGGGGAAACGAGGACGCTGCGCACGCTGGCGCCCGCCGTGTTCCAGCCATCATGGCTTGCGTCACAGGAACCTCGCGAGGTGTCCCTTGCCTTGATTTCTCCGCCCCTCGCGAGCCAGCCTGGTGAGGCCACCCCTGAGGAGGTCTTGCTTCGTCCGCCCCGGGAGGCCTGGCCCCTCGCGAGGGTCTTGAATGCTTGCTGGTGAAGATGGGCCGTACGGGGCCGCTGGTAGGGCCATGCTGCGGGCCGCAGGCAGGCAAGTCTGGGGACCCCCGTTCCCAGAACACCGACAGACTCATTACGAGGAATATCACCATCATAAAATCAATAGAGAGAATTTACCTTTACTATATGTGTCGGGTTATTAAGACGACGTATTTCTTCAATAGGTGGTAAAGTCTTAACATCTTCAGCTTTAATACCCTTTTCTTTCATAGATTTCTTTGCCTCTTGCATATCTTCAGGACTGAGAAATAGAATACCCCTTTTCTTCGGAGTTGGCTTAGGGTTTGGTTCAGGAAGTTTCCAATCATTATCATTACTCAATATATTATTCAATAGCAATTCAGCTTGCTCAACAGTCCTTTCCCTGAAAACACAACTAGCACAACTATCCAGGTGGTCTCTGGAACCATCGGTTAGTCCATTATAAAAGATATCAAGTATTTCATTTTTCTTGAGAGGATGATCATGCAAAGCATTAAGTAATCGGAGAAGCCTCCCCAAGCTTGTGGGAGACTCTCTTCTTCAATTTGCACAAAATTATATATTTCCCTTAAGGAATCTTGTTTCTTATGAGCGGGGAAATATTTAGCAGAGAAGTAATAATTTATATCATGGGTACTACGCACACAACTAGGAGCAAGAGAATTAAACCATGTTTTAGCATCACCCTTTAATAAGAATGGAAATAACTTAAGGATATTGTAGTAACGAATTTTTTCCTCATGAGTGAATAGGGTGCCTATATCATTCGGTTTAGTAAGATGTGCCACAACAGTTTCAGATTCATAGCCATAAAAAGGAACAGATTCAACCAAAGTAATTAACTCAAGATCGACAAAGAAATCATAATAGTTATCAGAAATATAGATAGGTGAAGTAGCAAAAGCAGGGTCATATTTCATTCTAGCATTCAAAGACTTTTCTTTCAGCTTAGCTAACAGTTTCTTAAGATCATATCTACCTTTGAAAGCAAAAGGTCTCTAGCAATTACTTCATCCATATCATAACCCTCAGGCACATCAGGAAATTCATATCTAGGGGAAGAATCTTCATCATCACTTTCATAAATATTATCTGTTTCAATAATTTCATTCTCTCTAACCCTAGCAAGTTGTTCTTCAAGGAGTTCACCTAATTGCAAAGTATTATCAAGCATAGAAGTAGTTTCATCATAAGCATCATGCGTAGCAGAAGTGGCATCATCAATAACATGCGACATATCAGAATCAATAACAGGAGTAGGTGTCGCAAGTTTACTCAAAACAGGAGGTGAATCAAGTGCAGAGTTAGATGGCAGTTCCTTACCTCCCCTCGTAGTTGAGGGAAAAATCTTGGTTCTTTCATCTTTCAAGTTCCTCATAGTGATAAATAGATATAAATCCCAAGTGACTCAAAGAATAGAGCTACGCTACCCGGCAACGATGCGAGAAAATAGTCTTGATAACCCACAAGTATAGGGGATCGCAACAGTTTTTGAGGGTAGAGTATTCAACCCAAATTTATTGATTCGACACAAGGGGAGCCAAAGAATATTCTCAAGTATTACCAATTGAGTAGTCAATTCAACCACACCTGAAAGACTTAATATCTCCAGCAAAGTATTTAGTAGCAAAGTAGTATGGAAGTAACGGTAACGGTGGCAAAAGTAACAGTAGTAGTTTTTGTAGCAATTGTAATAGTGGCAATGGAAAAATAACTAAGCAAAGATCAATATGTGAAAAGCTCGTAGGCAATGGATCAATGATAGATAATTATATCGGATGCGATTCCTCATGCAACAGTTATAACATAGGGTGACACAGAACTAGCTCCCGTTCATCAATGTAATGTAGGCATGTATTCCGAATATAGTCATACGACCTTATGGAAAAGTACTTGCATGACATCTTTTGTGCTATTCTCCCGTGTCAGTTGGGTCCTATTGGAAACTAAGGGATATTAAGGCCTCCTTTTAATAGAGTACCAGACGAGTGCATTAACACTTAGTGAATACATGAACTCCTCAAACTACGGTCATCATTGGGAGTGGTCCCGATTATTGTCACTTCGGGGTTAACGGATCATTACACATAGTAGGTGACTATTGACTTGCAAGATAGGATCAAGAACTAACATATATTCATGAAAACATAATAGGTTCAGATCTAAAATCATGGCACTCGGGCCCTAGTGACAAGCATTAAGCATAGCAAAGTCATAGCAACATCAATCTTAGAACCTAATGGATACTAGGGATCAAACCCTAACAAAACTAACTCGATTACATGGTAAATCTCATCCAACCCATCACCGTCCAGCAAGCCTACAATGGGATTACTCACACACGGCGAAGAGCATCATGAAATTGGTGATGGAGGAAGGTTAATGATGACGATGGCGATGGATTTCCCTCTCCGGAGCCCCGAACGGACTCCAGATCAGCACTCCTGATGAAGATTAGGGCTTGGCGGTGGCTCCGTATCGATAAACGGGATGAGTCCTTCTCTCTTATTTTTTTCTCCCCGAACCTGAATATATAGAGTTTGAGTTGACGTCCGTGGAGTCTTAGGGGGCCCATGAGGCAGGGGGGCGCGCCCCAGGGAGGCGCCCTGCACCCTCGTGGACAGGGTGTGCGCCCCCTGATGCTGATTCTTTTGCCGGTATTTTTTTTATTAATTCCAAAATGTGTCTCCGTGGATTTTCAGGTCATTCCGAGAACTTCTATTTCTGCAGAAAAGTAACACCATGGCAATTCTGCTAAAACCAGCGTCAGTCAGGGTTAGTTCCATTCAAATCATGCAAGTTAGAGTCCAAAACAAGGGGAAAAGTGTTTGGAAAAGTAGATACGTTGGAGACGTACCAGTGTACGTACCTCATTTCGCTAACGGAGGTGACTCGTTCTCTCTCGGAACCACAAGCCTCCTTGAAGAAGCTCCGGTTTGCAAGAAGCTTACACCAAAGCTTGTCCCAATTCGGGCAAAAAAATTACTGCAACATGTTGGTGCAATGGCATGATACCATGCCAAGTTTCATGATTTTCAGGCGTGTTTTGGATTTACAGGAATCAAAAAACCAAGTTTCTTAATGTTTTCTGCAGAGCCACGACGCCAGATGTTTGAATTTCATTCCCATTTCTTGCATGGGACCTATAAATTCACCCAAGGACACACATGTGATTTTTCAACCAACTTTGGTGCACTGGAGCTTGTGTTTGTAGTTCAAATTTGAATTATGCACATTAAATGCGCAGTAACTCAATTAATGTATAAAAAAGGCCAAACAAACCTGGAATAGTTCCAAAATTTAGCACAATTCTTCTATTTGGCCTATATGCCTGTGTAAAAAAATTAAGGTGGGAGAAGGAAGTGTACGCATGTCGTTTCACACACGGAGGTGACACGTTCCCTCTCGGAACCACGAGCCTTCTTGAGGGAAGATCCGGTTTGCAAGAAGCTTACACCAAAGCTTGTCCCAATTTGGCCAAAAAAATTACCGCAACATTTTGTTGCCATGTCATGGCACCATGCCAAGTTGCATGATTTTCAGGCGTGTTTTGGATTTACAGGAATTAAAAAACAAGTTTCTCAATCTTTCCGGCTAAGCCATGATGCCCAGATGTTTTAATTTCATTCCCATTTCTTGCATGGGACCTATAAATTCACCCAAATACACACATGTTATTTTTCAACAAACTTTGGTGCATTGGAGCATGTGCTTATAGTTCAAATTTGAATTATACACATTAAATGCCCAGAAACTCAATTAATGCATAAAAATGCCAAACAAACCCGGAATAATTCCAAATTTAAACACGACATTCATGTACTAGTTGCAGGTTCACTGTACATAAATGTTCTAGAAATTCAAACACCACACTTTCCCTCCTTAACACCATTTAGTCTTTTAAAACATAATGAAAAAAATCAGGTATACCATAAACAGTTTACTAGAAAGAATCATGTGGGATGCGATATAAAATATCTTGGCGCACCGTCTTGTTTGGCATACGCAGGAAGTTTCGTCGTCTACAGTCCACCGCCCCCACTTGAACCACACTTGCGCGCCAGTTTCTCATGGCACCGAGTGAAATTTTTTTGGCACTGCGGAAATATCTATCTCCCCGCCCCCTCCCTCCTACCAAAATCCACATTTCCACTATTCTTCCTTGCTTTCCAATTTCAAACCTTCACTGCTGCTTACTGGTAGCTCAACCTCCTCACCGACGACCCTTCTTCTTGCAGCGCCGCCTCCTTGCCGGCTACCCTTCTTCTTGCAGCGCCGCCTCCTCGCCAACGACCCTTCTTCTTGTTGTGCGGCCTCATCGATATGGTCAGGTAATCCACACCCCACCCACACCATCCTCGTCCTTTCCCGTCCCACATGCCCCAACCGATGGTGCGACACCTTCCACTGAAATCATTGCCCCCCTCCTCCAATTAAGAGCCGCCCACAGCCATTTTGCACGCAGTATAATGTGGAGCTTAGTAGCATGCGGACGCATGCGCCCACAAGGTAGCTATGCCTGCCATGCATGTCGACCGCCAGATCTTGGAGGTGCACCTCATCTTCGAGGCCACCGTTGACACCGCCATGCGGTTGTCTACTTTAAAATACAGTTCGTGTGCTGTATTCTCAAAAACACCACCAGTGCCTTCTAGTGATTTGTCCTTTGTAATGTTAATATGCAATCTGATGTTAAGTTAATAGTTTGGTCCTCTGAAATGAAATGTTCAGTTAACACTTTGGTCCAATAATTGCTACATTTTGTAGTACTATTCTCAAGCATTCTTTGTTTTGTTAACTGTCTTATCTTCTAGTACATGTTTCTATTCTACAATGTCGTGCTCAGTTAACTATTTTGATTCATTTGGTTGATGTCCATTTAAATGTTTGGTTTAGTTCTGCAATTTTATTTTCATTTGCTATGGGTACAATTCTGTATTGTTATGCATGTGACACCAATCAAATTTTTCTGTACTCAATACATATTCTACTGATAGTATGGAAACTCTCAGTTAACCTGATCAAGATCTTCCTTATGTGTGTTGCAGGGAAACAATGGGATACACTATGGTTTACCATCGAGGTTTGTTCAAGCAGGGTCTTTTGGCTAATAGCCCATTATTGTGCAGTTGCAGGAATCATTCTAATATTTAGGTTTCTTACAATTTGGTCTTGCACATGTAGGTCCTGCTGTCAGAGGCTTAGACCCACTGTTCGACCCATTTTGCATATGGGGAAATGAGATGTCCATGAATATCAGTCAAGTCAAGAAACTCGGAAAGATTGTTAGGATGAAGAAACTTGCGACGAATAATAGCAAGATCTTCGTTTGCACAATGAAGAAGACATCAGTCAACTATAGGATGGTACCAACACTTTTACCTTGTTTTTACCCCTTAAGCCATTTCAAAATTTACAACAGCGATTTATGCATAGCTTACAGTACTTTTCAAAGCAGTTCACCTATGATTACCTCTCAAACCACCTGCATGATCAAGAGGCGAGGAAGGTATCCATTCAACACCCACGGTACAATATTGAAGTCTTGCTGAAGAGATCAAAGGTTGGGCGGGCAATTATCCATAGCCACTGGCTTAAAGTTGCAAGGACATTCATCTGTCTATTTACTGTGTATGATGCTACTTTCCAAAGGATTTTGATGCTACATGTGAAATTTGGTGCTGTTGTGTAATGGCATAATAGAGTGCCGAAGGTATCTGATGTAATTTGATTATGAAATCCTAATTGCTTTTATAGGGATATGAAATATCTAGTGTGTTTTATAAGAAATATCAGTTTTATTAGTACATGGATTATCAATAATAGGCTAATTAACCTGCTTATTTGGGGTTTTCTATTGCAGATGGTTACTCAGACAGCACCGTGGGCGATGAACTCAAACAACCCGCACGGTTTCTAGAAACTAGGTGTGTTCGATCAACTAACAATCACACACGGCTTCCGGCAGTGAACTGTTTGCGTTAGGCCACCTTGCACAAATGTTTCCACACAAAGAACTATGTGTGATATACATACCGACGGAAATGTTTTTCTAGGATTCACCGTGTGGGATGTACATACCTACAGAAATGATTTTCTGGGATTCACCGTGTGGGATGTACATACCTACGGAAATGTTTTTCTCGGATCACCGTGTTGGATGTACATACCTACGGAAATGATTAGGTTTTGATGCCTTGCCTAATCGCACACATCCCCACACTCTCTCCCAGGGGGGCCTATCCCCGACGATTTATGGGTCATGTGGGAAGGACCCCCCTATCACCCACACTCACTTGGAGACGGTTCCAAAGGTCGTCGCGGAAAGGGGTTAAAAACTGTTTGTATAACCTGTCGTTGTACCAGTGCCTCAACGTGCAATGAACAATCACTCCAAAGTTCCTATCTAGCGGAGAACATAAGACGGAATTGTTTGTAGGGGACGAAACCACCTCAAACACTACAAAAAAATACACTTCTGTGATGATACGTGTTTGTCACAGTAGGTCACGTTTTGTGTCGTGCATGTACATCCATGACAATTCTATGACAGAATTAAGATAGTCTGTGTGCTGTCATAGAAGTATTCCATGACATTACCAAAATTATCATCGCGGAAGTGTCCACTTCCATGACGATAAATGGCGCATCATGGAAGTGATTTCGTCAAGGGTAACTGACACATGGCATCCTCCGTAACGGGTCACCGTTAAGCTATCGGGTCCGGTTTTGGATCCGATAACCTGTTACTAGCCCGGGCCAATGAGGATTTTCCACGTGTAAAATTCTCATTGGCTAGAGGAAACACATGTTGGCTCACCGTTGGGACAGATGGCATCCATTCAGTCAGGACCCCGATTCCAAGTCACATCGATATAGCCGGTAACACCTCATATAACTTTGCGGCCTCACGCATGGTATCCCCACGGGTGTCGCCTAACCATGGCCCGGGACCATTTGCGCCTTTTGGCTCACGTATATGATAGTGTCGCTAGCATCCATATGACAGAGAACCTGGGCCGACATGGCTAGTCGTGAACCCAAAGCAGCACTAACCCATGGGGACAGGCATACATGAATCACATCGAGCATGTCGGTCATCAGCGTGTGAATCCGGGCTGTAGCACCGGGCTAACAGGACTCCGGGAACCCCGGCTGTAGCTGGCTAGGCAGGACTCTGGATGTCACCGCGTGACATTTCCCCGAAGGGCAGACATAGGAACGAAGTGAAACACATGCCGGCTAGTCAAGTGTCCTGAGCAGTAGTGTTGGGCTAGCAGGACTCCGGTGAAACCGGCTGTAGTGGACTGCTATGGCTCATGGAGGCACTAGACTACATTTCCCCATAAGAGAGGCTGCCAAGGATAAACAACTAGATTGTCGGATCCCACACATACCAAGCATTTGAATCATACACACAATATGCTCGATATGTGTAAATACAACATGGCATCACAACAAAACTCTACAACTCAAGGTACTTTATTTAAAGGCTCCAGAGAGCCATACATAACATGTTCATACATGTAGGGGTCACATGACCTGACACTCAAGTCATACAAGCATACAAGAACATGCAGAAGCAAATTAGTCTGAGTATAGACACTAGAAAGAAAGAAGGCTTGACGAAGCATTTCTATCTACATAGGGCCCTCCATGGCCAGAATCATCACCTGGGTGGCAAGTCACTCATCGACGTCGAGGTCTACATAAAACCCATCGGAGGGGGCGGTGTTGTCGTCTGAAAATAGTAATTAAAGCAACATGAGTACAAAGGTACTCAGCAAGTCTTACAACAGATCCTACTATACATGCTCATTCTCAAGAAGGTGTTGGAGTTATTGTAGCAAGCCAACTTTGACTCTTGCCTAAGCTATCCTACCAGACACCACTTATTTTCGCACACGAGTCCACTAACCACCAACACAATACTCCACCGTGGATCCTCCCTCGTCATCCTACAAGAGGGTCATCCGCGGTACTCACACTTATCTTGAGTCTTTTAGTAGTAACCATTAACTTGTCTATGAACTGTATAGGCAACCAAGTAGTCCTTTACAGCAGACACGGCTATTCAAATAGATGATGTTAACCCTGCAGGGGTGTACTTCTTCACACACGCTCTCACCACTTATCGTCATTTACACGACATGTACTCGGCAACCTTCAAGCGGAAGCCCAACGAGGGTGTCGGCCATGGCCTACCTAAACACTCAAGTCTCTAGTCCAGGTTTATCACCTATCCTGGTTCCATCCGCAGGGAGTCCGGCCGAGGTTTCCACATACGTCCCCGAACGATGTGAACAAGGTTCCCGAGACACCAAACGGGTGACTCGGTACACCGTGCCACGGTGTATCTACTACATGATAGCCCACCCCTAGGGTCAGCGCTATGCATGGCCACCAACACATAACCTATAAACACCAAAAACTAGTTGCAATTTCTGGACAGAGTACTAGGGTGGTTATGAAGCCAAGAGAGTCCATTGGTTTCGGGCCCAATGCATGGTAGTAACTGATTCTTGAATCACACATACAGATCTCAGTTCTTAAGGACGGCCTCAATGAAACAACCCACCATGTACTCCTACATAGCCTCTCATCGATACCTTTACCAAATCATGTTCAACACATCCCTCATATTACCTACGTGATCATTTCACTCTAGCCCATCCTCCAGATGAACCAGACCTGACACAACTCTAAGCATAGCAGGCATAGCAAGGTAGGAAACACATACATGGCTCATTCAACTCCTACACATGCTAGTGGGTTTCATCTAGTTACTGTGGCAATGACAGGTCATGCAGAGGACAAGGGTTCAACTACCGCAGCACACAACAGTTTGAAACGTTGTTGTCCTAATTGCAGTAAATCAGAGCAGGAGTGATAACATGGGATTGTATCGATATGATCAATGGGGCTGCTTGCCTGATGGAGTTGTAGTAGGGTACTGCCCTTCAGTTGGATACTCGAGAATATCCTCGGAGGCAGAACCTACCACGAAAGACACCACAGAACACAATCATCACATGGCAATATGCGACAATATGATGCATGCTATGACATGGCAATATGAGGTGTCCTGCCTAATGCATTGTGAAACAAGCTGGTTTGAGTCTATTTGAATCAAGGATTCAAATCAAAGCTTATGTTCTTAAGCCATATAAGTGCATCAGCTTGTTTCACCTAAACAGCAAGGTTAAATTGTTTTGTCATGCATGAAACCATTATAGATGGAAAGATTGAATTTTTCTGATCAAATTTCATATATAAATCTTTAAATTTGGAGTTACATATTAGAAGTTATGAATTTTTGAAGTTTGTAATATTTTCTGGAATTTCCTGTATAAGAATAATTCCAGTAATTGAACTATTGCATCAGCATTGCGTCAAGGTGACATCAGCGGACAACGGAGCCGGTCCAGGTCAAACCTGACCAGTGGGACCCGCGTGTCAGTAGTTAATTAACTAACTAAATTTAGTTAGTGCTAATCTAAGTTAATTAGCAGAGCGGTCCCACTTGTCATAGACTCAGCGGAAGTCAACCTGGGCCCACACAGGGTCAACCAGGGTCAAACGATGTCAATTTCACCGGCATTTAGCCGACGGCGAGGTCCGACGCGGCGGGGCAGTGCGGGTTTCGTGCTCCGGCGACCAAATGGACGGCGGAGAGCATCTACGCGTAGCTGGGAGCAAGCCGCATCGTTGGGTGGCAGTGGTGGAGCTCGGGGTGGCCGGAAACGTCGCTGGCGACGAGCTGTGCGGCTGCCGAAGCTCGGGTGAGGTTGAACCCGAGGCTACGGGGCACGGTGAGGCACGTGGAGTGGTGCTACGGGTTCCTAGGAGTGTAGTGAGTGTGTTGGTCACGGTGGTGTGGCAGGTGGGTGGCCGGAGTCACGTCGGCGACGAGCTCGGCGGCGGCGGGTGCGGGTGAACATGGTGCAGTGCATACGGTGCAGGAGGGAGTTAACAGAGAGGGGGAGGACGGAGCTGAGCTCACGGCGGTTGCAGCAAGCATCGAAGCGGGCTCGGGGAAGGCCGGAGCTGAGCGGGGCGATGATGGCAATCTCGGCGGCCGGAGTTGGGGAAGACGGGGTCGGGGGCGACTCCAGAGCGGGCGAGCGCTCGGGGCTTGGCCTGCTCGACGTATTCGACGACGGCGGAGCGAACGGACACGGTGATGCGGCACGGGGATGACGACGGACGCGGTTATCACGGTGGTGCGGGCGCGGCAGCGTCGGCCATGATGCGGGACAGCGAGGGAGAGGAGCTCGGGAGGAAGAGGCGTGTCTGCGAGCTCGGGGGAGAAGTGGGTAACCGAACCAGGGCAGCAGAACATCGAGGGGAGGAAGCAGGGCGGCGGGCAGCTGCGTGGCGCGCGCTGGTGCCGTCGTCGAGCACCTGCCTGCCTGGCCAAGCCAAGGAGCTCGCTGGAGCGGTGGCTGGGCTGGGCCGGCCAGGTCGGCCTGCTAGGTGAGCACCAGGTAATCCTCTACTCTCTCTGCTTTCTGTTTTTCTTTTTATTTATTCCTGTTCTGTGTTTTGAAACTGTAAAATACTATTCCATTTAGGAAAAACCTGAAAATATTCAGAGGCACATTTAGAAATATTCTCAACAGCCTAAAAATACTTTCAAGATTATTTGGGCATTTTAAAATATTTGTAGGATTTAAATTGCCCAAATGCAAATAGTAATGATTTAATCCAATGACCTTATGTGTGCTGGAAAAATGTGAACCCATTTTGTCAGAGGTTCTAACCCCCCAAAAAAAAGAGTGGACTTTTTAGAAGGGCATTTCAGGTTCATTGAAAAACATTTTAGTAAACCATAGTTGTTTCCAGGGGGTGCTGGGGGTTCTGCCATCCCCATTTTTGTTTTCTGGGAAAATAGACATGATGCAACACTCTAATGCATGCACTAGCTAGGGTGTGACAACTCACCCCCACTCAAAAGAATCTCGTCCCGAGATTTAGGATCCGTTGGGAAGAAGGTGGGGTACTCAAGTCGAAGATGATCCTCCCTTTCCCAAGTGGCTTCTTTCTCAGAATGGTGTGACCATTGAACCTTGAGAAACTTGATGTTATGGCGTCGAGTGGTATGCTTAGCTTGATCAAGGATACTAACGGGATATTCCCGATATGTGAGGTTATCTTGTAGATCAAGCATTTCGTGGTCCACTCCACGGATAGGATCCGCGAAGCAACGCCTGAGTTGAGAAACGTGGAAGACATCCTGGACTCTGGAAAGATGCAGAGGTAGTTCCAATTGGTAGGCAACTTCTCCTTGTTTGGTAAGAATGTGAAAGGGTCCAATGTAACGAGGAGCCAATTTCCCTTTGATACCGAAACGATGGGTTGCCTCTAAAGGAGTAACCCGAAGGTAAGACTTCTCGCCGACTTCATAAGCCATGAGCTTATGTTTGCGGTCATATTGGCTCTTTTGATGAGATTGGGTTGTTTTCAATTTCTCACGAACAATGTGTACCTGCTCTTCTGCTTCCTGAATCATATCCGGGCCAAAGGGTTGTCTTTCCCCAGTTTCTGACCAGTTAAGAGGTGTTCGACATTTTCATCCATAGAGAACTTCGAAAGGATCTTTGCCCAAGCTAGCTTGATAACTATTGTCATAAGCGAACTCCGTGAATGGAAGGCATTTCTCCCATTCCATACCGAAAGAGATGACTGAAGCTCAGAGCATGTCCTTCATAATTTTATTCACTCGCTCTACTTGACAACTTGATTGGGGGTGGAAGGCGGTGCTAAAAGAGAGACAAGTTCCCATAGCATTTTGGAAACTTCCCCAAAATCATGAGGTGAAGAGACTTCCACGGTCTGAGTTAATTTCCAATGGGACACCATGAAGAGACACTATTCGGGAGATGTATAAGTCAGCTAGCCGGCTAGCGGTAATACTCTCACGAACAGGTAGGAAGTGGGCTACTTTGGAAAGACGATGGACAACAACGAAGATAGCATTATTCCCTCTCTTGGTCCTGGGAAACCCAGTAATGAAATCCATACTGATTTTATCCCATTTCCATTCAGGAATAGCAAAAAGTTGAAGGGTGCCAGTAGGCCGTTGATGCTCTGCTTTAACACGACGACAGACGTCGCAACTAGCAATGTATTAAGAAATTTCTCTCTTCATCCTAGTCCACCAAAACCTCTGGCGTAGGTCTTGATACATTTTAGTACTACCGGGATGTATGGTGAGAGGGGATTCATGAGCTTCCTTAAGAATCAGCCGCCTCAGGTTTCGTGCTTTGGGAACCACTAAGCGGTTTCCAAAGTATACGACACCTTGATCATCAACGGAGAAACAATTCGCGACTCCTTTGTTAATGTTTCTCTTGATACGGGAGATTCCTGAATCTACCTTCTGTGCTTTGATGATTTGATCCGTAAGGGTAGGTTTCGCCACTAGGGTGGATAGGAATCCTCGAGGAACTATGTGAAGGTTAAGCTTACGAAATTCCTCGTGGAGAAGTGGTTGACTTTGTTGTAACATCAGGTTGTTACAATAAGATTTACGACTTAGCGCATCAGCCATGACATTGGCTTTGCCCGGGGTATAAGTTATTCCTAAGTCGTAATCCAAGATCAACTGGACCCAACGTCTTTGCCTGAGATTCAAATCTGGTTGGGTGAAGATATATTTCAAGCTTTGGTGATTAGTAAAGATCTCGCAACGATTACCGAGAAGTTAATGTCGCCAAGTTTTAAGTGCATGGACTACAGCTGCAAGCTCTAGATCATGTGTGGGATAGTTTTCCTCATGGGGGTGTAATTGCCGTGAAGCATAGGCAATTACATGATGATCTTGCATGAGTATGCAACCTAGTCCTTGTCACGAGGCGTCGCAATAGATAATAAAGTCCTTGGAGAAATCTGGTGGTACCAGTACAGGAGCAGATGTCAGGCGTCTTTTCAGTTCCTGAAAGCTGAACTCGCACTGTGGGGTCCACTCGAACTTTTTATCTTTCTTGAGGAGTTCAGTTAGAGGTTTGGCAACCTTGGAGAAACTCTCGACGAAGCAACGACAATAGCTCGCTAAGCCAAGCAAGCTCCAAACTTGCTCGACCATTCCAGGTGGAGTCCAATCAAGGATGGCTTGAACTCGCTCAGGATTGACATCAATACCCTTACCAGAGATTACATGGCCTAGATAGGTCACTTCTGGCAACCAAAATTCACACTTGGAGAATTTGGCATAATGGCGATGCTCTCGAAGTTTCATCAATACAAGCCTTAGATGTTCGGCATGTTCTTCCTCACTCTTGGAGTAGATGAGTATATCATCTAGGTATACCATGACGAATTTATCCAAATACTCCATGAAGACCGAGTTCATTAACCGAGAGAAGGTGGCTGGGGCATTGGTTAAACCGAAGGATATAACGGTGTACTCGTATTGACCATATCGAGTAACAAAAGTCGTTTTAGGAATGTCCCCGTTCTTGATTTGGATTTGATGGTAGCCCAACCTCAAATCCATTTTGGAGAAGACTGAGGATCCAGCGAGCTGGTCATACAGATCGTTGATCCGGGGGAGTGGATACTTGTTCTTGATAGTGACCAAGTTGACAGGTCGGTAATCTACAACCATCCGATCCGTTCCATCCTTCTTCTTGACGAAGAGGACAGGGCAAGCCCAAGGAGAAGAACTAGGACGGCTGAAACCCTTTTTCAAGGACTCATCGAGTTGAGTCTTAAGCTCGGCTAGTTCTAAGGGTGCCATCTTATAGGGTCTTCTAGAAATTGGGACGGTTCCTGCAGCAAGGTCTATCACGAACTCGACATCCCTGTCAGGTGGAACACCTAGCAGTTCTTCTGGAAAGACATCCGGGAAGTCTCGGACTACCGGAATATCTTCAAGGTCTGGAAGGGGGTTGGCATTTAGGGAGTAAAGCTGGCGCTTGGCCACTCGAGTTAAGACATTGACTGTCTTGCCCGATGGGTGAGTAAGTTGAACGGTTCTAGTGGCACAATCAATCTTAGCATAATGAGCTGACACCAGTCCATACCCAAGATGATGTTTATGTCCGAGGACTTGAGAGCTATTAAGGATGCAAGGAAGACAAGTCTATCGACAAGAATTTCATTCCCATGGCATACTCTAGAAGTTTGCCATTTGGAACCCAGAGTTTGAATTACCATGGAAGTGGGCATGTCATAGAATGTCGTGTTATGCAATCGAGCATAGCTCTCATATATGAATGAATGAGATGCTCCAGTATCGAAAAGAACAGATGACGGATGGAAATTAACAAGGAGCGTACCAATGACGACATTAGGATCATCATGAGCCTCCTCATCTAAGACATAGTTGACATGGCCACGTGTAGTGGTGGCTGGCTTGGCGTAGAATGTCTTTCCCGCTGGCTTACCACGGCCAACGGACTTTCCAGACTGGTTGGGGTTGTTGTTCTAGGGACACTCTCGACTATAGTGACCTGGCTCTCCACACTTGAAACATGTCACAACATTGGGGCGTGGAGCAGCATTAGCAGCGGGGCCACCATAGGGCTTAGGCGGTGCAAACTGTTGGTTGGGGCGAGGCGCCTCAAAGGATGGCCTCGGGGTGAACCTGGGTGGCAGCGCTGTGCTTGGAATCCACACCCGGCGCTTCTGAGATCCAGAGCCGGATGAAGAGCCAAAATCACGGGAGTGCTTGCATGAAGCATCATAGTCGGTCTGGCCTGTCTCAGCACTGATGTGCTTATTGACCAACTTCTAGAAGGAGGTGCACTCGTGCAGACGAAGATCGCGGCGAAGCTCGGGGCTAAGTCCCTTGCGGAACCTTGCCTGCTTCTTAGCGTCGGTGGATACCTCTTCAGGAGCATAACATGCTAGATTTCCAAACTCATGGCTGTATGCATCCACAATCAGTATGCCTTGGGTGAAATTGCAGAACTCTTCCCTCTTACGATCCATGAGACCTTCCGGGATGTGATGCTCATGGAAAGCCTCATTGAATTCAGCCCAAGTAGTGATTTGGCCGACCGGGTGCATAGCCTCAAAGTTTTCCCACCAAAGGCTAGCAGGGCCTTCGAGGTGATAGGCAGCATAGGTAACCTTACCAGCTTCGGCTACGTTGGCAGAATGTAGCTTATGGGTGATGCTGCGAAGCCTATCATCCGCGTCGAGGGGCTCGACGGAATGATTAAACTTTGGTGGGTACGACTTGATAAAGTCGTTGATTCACACCAAGTCGTTTCGCTGATGACGTGCAGTGTTCTGCTCAATCCGCTCCGGCAAGCGGTTAGTCTCACGCATGTTTCTTTCTGCCTCCAGCATAACTTTGGCTAGAGAAGGCGGGTGAGGCAGATTCTCATCCCTAGCTGCACTGGCTTCCCCCTGCTCCGGGGCAGCAGGGTTGCTGCGGGTGTTGAGCATCCTAGGAAAAACAAGACAATGGTTTAGACAAGGATGGCACAATCTTGGCAGAGAAGTGCGGAATGTAATGGATAACATGGAATGCTGAGATGTTCATTGCACGACATGGTAATATAGAAACTTCCATATATATACCATCGGTCATACACACCATACATAGTTTAGTACAAGCCTAGGCTAGAGTACAACTACGGTGAAAGACGTTACATCTCATCGGAGGCTTTCCAAGCTCCTATACATTATTTTCCTACACCTCCGGAATGTGATACACACTAAGTCGTATCCCACGGGTCACGCAGGACTGTGGAGAATACAACTATTACAGTACTAGTGAAACTAGTACTAGCTTAGACAGCTCCGCAGTAATCCTCATAAAAGCAGCTCCGTACTAGCTCAGACGGTCCTATGGAGCTTGCGGGCCATAGGGACTCGGATGTGGCCTTGGTCCCATAAACGGTGGCAGCCGGGGACCACGAGGAGGGGTGATGTCTCATACATCACGCGAGTCCATACAATCTGGCAATCCAGACCATACGGGGTACAGGTCCCTCATGTCCATGTATCCCGCCTGCACAGCAGGTGCAAACCGAGTCAAAGTGGCCCAGTGATCATAACGAGAGTTGAAGAGCTCCATACGCAAGGCCCGATTTTCGTGGTCCTTGTCCTCGAGCATCTCGGCAGTGGTGCGGAGTAGTGAATCATCATGTGTAGAGTCATAGTATAAAGCCTGATAGTACCCCTATGCTCTAGGGAGTGAGGCTGGCATGTAGCGAAAATCGGTGTTCTGAAGCAAGGCAGTTCTGGCTCAAATGATAGTCATCATTGAGTAAGTTGCGTCCTGCACGGACATCTTGATAGTGACCCCAAGTCCATAAGAGCAGTGGAGGGGTTCAGTGGCTCCAGGATAAGAGGGATATATCCTGACGGTACAAAGGTATTGGCTCTAATTGAAGTCTCGGAACTGCTCCTCGATGGTATACTTAGGATACCATCGATAGCCTGTCTCGACCATCACCCGGACCAGCATGGCCGTGTAACCGGGTACATCGAGGCACCGAGTCAGACGAACCACTTGGTTCTGGGAACGGGTGCCCATCTAAAAGCACAGAATAATGCAAAGGCATTAGAATTTTCTAGGAGAAATCAGACAGCATAACGGCTGTAAATGCTCAGAAAAAGATTTGAGACATTCACAACAGTTTGCAAAATTACTCAACAACATCATATCAAGGTTCTGGTTCAACTGACAACATACTAAAAGTAGTAGAAACTGTAATGAGGCTTGTAGCAACAATCCTATAAGCTACTACGGATTAGTAACACGTGAACCTAATAGAGAGAAGAGAGCCTAGTCCTTAACCCACGTAGAATGAGAAGAGAATGAGTCAGATCAGAGGGCATAAGGTAAAGGAGTAAAAGAGCCTTATGTTCCCTCCCACAATCAATTCCCCTACATATAACTAAAGAATTGCAAGACTCGACATCGACCAGTTTGGCTCAACGAACCTACATGCAGTCCGGCTCTGATGCCAACGCTGTCAGGACCCCGATTCCAAGTCACATTGATCTAGCCGGTAACACCTGATATCACTTTGCGGCCTCACGCACGGTATCCCCACGGGTGTCGCCTTACCATGGCCCGGGACCGTTTGCGCTTTTTGGCTCACGTATATGATAGTATCGCTAGCATCCATATGACAGAGAACCCGGGCCGACATGGCTAGTCGTGAACCCAAAGCGGCACTAACCCATGGGGACAGGCATACATGGATCACATCGAGCATGTCGGTCATCAGCTTGTGAATCCGGGCTGTAGCACTGTGCTAACAGGACTCCGGGAACCCAGGCTGTAGCAGGCTAGGGAGGACTCCGGATGTCACCGTGTGACATTTCCCCGAAGGGATAGACACAGGAACAAAGTGAAACACATGTCGGCCTGTCAAGTGTCCTGAGCAGTAGTGCTAGGCTAGCAGGACTCCGGTGAACCGGGCTGTAGTGGACTACTATTGCTCATGGAGGCACTAGACTACATTTCCCCATAAGAGAGGCTGCCAAGGATAAACAACTAGATTGTCGGATCCCACACATACCAAGCATTTCAATCATACACACAATATGTTTGATATGTGTAAATACAACATGGCATCACAACAAAACTCTACAACTCAAGGTACTTTATTTAAAGGCTCCGGAGAGCCATACTTAACATGTTCATACAGGTAGGGGTCACATGACCCGACACTCAAGTCATACAAGCATACAAGCACATGCGGAAGCAAATTAGTCTGAGTACAGACACTAGAAAGAAAGAAGGCTTTACGAAGCCTGTCTATCTACAAAGGGCCCTCCATGGCCAGAATCACCACCTGGGTGGCAAGTCACTCATCGACATCGAGGTCTACATAAAACCCGTCGGAGGGGGCGGTGTTGTCGTCTGAAAACAGTAATTAAAGCAACATGAATACAAAGGTACTCAGCAAGTCTCACAACATATCCTACTATACATGCTCATTCTCAAGAAGGTGGTGGAGTTATTGCAGTAAGCCAGCTATGACTCTTGGCTAAGCTATCCTACGACACACCACTTGTAAAATAGTTTCCGCACACGAGTCCACTAACCACCAACACAATACTCCACCGTGGATCCTCCCTCGTCATCCTATGAGAGGGCCATCCGCAGTACTCACACTTATCTTGAGTCTTTTAGTAGTAACCATTAACTTGTCTATGAACTGTCTAGGCAACCAAGTAGTCCTTTACCGCGGACGCGGCTATTCGAATAGATGATGTTAACCCTGCAGGGGTGTACTTCTTCACACACGCTCTCACTACTTACCGTTGTTTACACGACATGTACTCGGCAACCTTCAAGCGGAAGCCCAACGAGGGTGTCGACCACGGCCTACCTAAACACTCAAGTCTCTAGTCCAGGTTTATCGCCTATCCAGGTTCCATCTGAAGGGAGCCGGCCAAGGTTTCCACATACGGCCCCGAACGATGTGAACACGGTTCCCGAGACACTAAACAGGTGACTCGGTACACTGTGCCACGGTGTATCTACCGCATCATAGCCCACCCCAAGGGTCAGCGCTACGCACGGCCGCCAACACATAACCTATAAACACCAGAAACTAGTTGCAACTCCTGGACAGAGTACTAGGGTGATTAAGATGCCGAGAGGGTCCATTGGTTTCGGGCCCAATGCATGGTAGTAACTGATTCTTGAATCACACATACAGATCTTAGTTCTTAAGGACGGCCTCAATGAAACAACCCACCATGTACTCCTACATGGCCTCTCATCGATACCTTTACCAAATCATGTTCAACACATCCCTCATATTACCAACGTGATCATTTCACTCTAGCACATCACCCTGATGAACTAGACCTAACACAACTCTAAGCATAGCAGGCATAGGAAGGTAGGAAACACATACATGGCTCATTCAACTCCTACACATGCTAGTGGGTTTCATCTAGTTACTGTGGCAATGACATGTCATGCAGAGGATAAGGGTTCAACTACCGCAACACACAGCAGTTTGAAATGTTGTTGTCTTAATGCAGTAAATAAGAGCAGGAGCGGTAACATGGGATTGTATCGATATGATCAATGGGGCTGCTTGCCTGATGGAGTAGTAGTAGGGTACTGCCCTTTAGTTGGATACTCGAGAATATCCTCGGAGGCAAAACCTACCAGGAAAGACACCACAGAACACAATCATCACATGGCGATATGCAATAATATGATGCATGCTATTACATGGCAATATGAGGTGTCCTGCCTAATGCATTGTGAAACAAGCTAGTTTGAGTCTATTTGAATCAAGGATTCAAATGAAAGCTTATGTTCTCAAGCCATATAAGTGCATTAGCTTGTTTCACCTAAACATCAAGGTTAAATTGTTTTGTCATGCATGAAACCATTACAGATGGAAAGATTGAATTTTTCTGATCAAATTTCTTATATAAATCTTTGCATTTGGAGTTACAGATTAGAAATTATGAATTTTTGAAGTCTATAATACCTTCTGGAATTTCCTATATAAGAATAATTCCAGTAATTGAATTATTGCGTCAGCATTGCGTCAGGGTGACATCAGCGGTCAACGGATCCGGTCCAGGTCAAACCTGACCAGTGGGACCCGCGTGTCAGTAGTTAATTAACTAAGTAAATTTAGTTAGTGCTAATCTAAGTTAATTAGCAGAGCGGTCCCACTGGTCATAGACTCAGGGGAAGTCAACCTGGGCCCACACGGGGTCAACCAGGGTCAAATGAGGTCAATCTCGCCGGCGTTTAGCCACCGGCGAGGCCAAACGTGGCGGGGCAGTGCGGGTTTCGTGCTCCGGCGACCAAATGGACGGCGGAGAGCATCTACGCGTAGCTGGGAGCAAGACACATCGTTGGGTGGCAGTGGTGGAGCTCG
This sequence comes from Triticum dicoccoides, assembly GCF_002162155.2. NCBI lineage: Eukaryota > Viridiplantae > Streptophyta > Magnoliopsida > Poales > Poaceae > Triticum > Triticum dicoccoides. The sequence continues at coordinate 515,150,827 of NC_041386.1, forward strand.
AGGTGGCCGGAAACATCACCGGCGACGAGCTGTGCGGCTGCTGGAGCTCGGGTGAGGTCGAACCTGAGGCTACGGGGCACGGCGAGGCGCGTGGAGTGGTGCTACGGGTTCCTACGAGTGCTATGAGTGCGTTGGTCACAGTGGTGTGGCCGGTGGGTGGCCGGAGTCACGTCGGCGACGAGGTCGGCGGCGGCGGGTGCGGGTGAACGTGGTGCGGTGCATACGGTGCAGGAGGGAGTTAACAGAGAGGGTGAGGATGGAGCTGAGCTCACGACGGTTGCAGCAAGCGTCGAAGCGGGCTTGGGGAAGGCCGGAGCTAAGCGGCGCGACGATGGCGATCTCGGCGGCCGGAGTTGGGGAAGATGGGGTCGGGGGCGACTCTAGAGCGGGCGAGCGCTCGGGGCTCGGCCTGCTCGACGTAGTCGACAACGGCGGAGCAAACGGACATGGTGACGTGGCACGGGGACGACGACGCGGTTATCATGGTGGTGCGGGCGCGACAGTGTCGGCCATGGTGCGGGAGAGCGAGGGAGAGGAGCTGGGGAGGAAGAGGCGTGTTTACGAGCTCGGGGGAGAAGTGGGTGACCGAACCAGGGCAGCAGAACGGCGAGGGTAGGAAGCAGGGTGGCGGGCAGTTGCGTGCCGCGCGCTGGTGCTGGCATCGAGCACCTGCCTGCCTGCCTGGCCAAGCCAAGGAGCTCGCTGGAGCGGTGGCTGGGCTGGGCCGGCCAGGTGGGCCTGCTAGGTGAGCGCCAGGTAATCCTCTACTCTCTCTGCTTTCTGTTTTTCTTTTTATTTATTCCTGTTCTGTGTTTTGAAATAGTAAAAATACTATTCCATTTAGGAAAAACCTAAAAATGTTCAGAGGCACATTTGGAAATATTCTCAACAGCCTAAAAATACGTTCAAGATTATTTGGGCATTTTAAAATATTTATAGGATTTAAATTGCCCAAATGCAAATAGTAATGATTTAATCTAATCACCTTATGTGTCCTGGAAAAATGTGAACCCATTTTGTCAGAGGTTCTAACCCCAAAACAAAAGGGTGGACTTTTTAGAAGGGCATTTCAGGTTCATTGAAAAAGATTTTAGTAAACCCTAGTTGTTTCCGGGGGGGTGCTGGGGGTTCTGCCATCCCCATTTCAGTTTTCTGGGAAAATAGGCATGATGCAACACTCTAATGCATGAACTAGCTAGGGTGTGACACATTCATTGGACAGGAGGCGCCTATTATACGTCTGACATGTGGAACGACCCAACATAGGCCCATTTCGGAAAAAAGGCCGGCCAGTTTGACTTGGTCAAAAGGTAACGATCCGGCCCATGGAAATCCTGTTAACGGCATGTTCGTATATAGCCCATTTATGGCCCGCTAACTCATGGCCCGTTACGGCCTATCGAAATTAAGCCCAGTAGCTTCATCTGGGCTGTCCAATATGATTCCAGCCCATTGTAACTTCCGGCCCATGTATGGCCCATGATGTATTTCGGCCCATACGAGGACATTTGTAACTCTAGGCCCATTAATTCCCCGTGTGAATATGGCACGCAACGAACAATGTACCGCTTTATACCAATTAATGGCCCATTATTCCATTGGGCTATTTCCACCCCGTGTTATCTTTCCGCTTTCTCAGGGCTCATTTATTCTTGGTCTCATTTCCAACATTCGGTTACTTATGGCCCGTTAGTGGCCTTTTCTGCTTGTGGGCCAAATTCAGCGCGTGGTTACAATCGGCCTGTTTATGGTCTGTTAATACATTGAGCCATTTTCATAGCACTATAAAATACGGCTGATTAATGACACCCCATTATGGTCAACCCATTTTCATAATGCGGTCTGTTAACGGCCCATGTTTGGCCGATCGATCATACAGTCCATAGAAGGTCCATTGATGCTACGGCCTGTAGAAGGCCCATTGTTTCTATGGCCCTTAGAAGGCTCATTGTTTCTATGGCCGATAGGAGGCCCATGGTAACAACAGTAAATATGTAACCCATGGTTAATGTGGCCTCGTTTTAGAAAATAGGTTATTGCGGCCACTAGCAAACCATGGAAAAAGAACTGCACTGACTACAAGAAAACAAATAAACAAGACAACAAGGAAATAAATAGGCAAGCAACTTATGCTAGGCTATCACGACTATTACAACATATTACATCCACTAGGCATCAAAGTTTGCCACCAGTGCAAATTTAGGGAACAAAGCAGCATATCATATACAATGGTTGTCAAAGTTGGCGACCAGTGCAAATAAATGCCGCAGCAAAACAAGTCCAGAACTGAAACCACTTTAGAAGAGCTCAAGAAACAATATCCTGGTACCCATAATGCTGGCAAGATGCTTAGCAAGCTTCTTAACTTTCTCTTGTTTGGCGCTTAAATCCTCCAGCACTTGTTGTTGCACCAGAGTGTATGCATCTGAATTCTGCAAGGACTTCCTTAGTCCTTTCGCTTCCTATCGCATAACATCTGATCGATGTCTTTCAACTTGTAGTTGAGACTCAAGAAGCTAAACTGATTCAGGCAGCGAGTTTGAAGAGTTGGTGCCAGCGGTAGTAGCTAGTAACTCGAACACTACATAAAGACATGACTTTGGGGTTGTCTCAGTGTCTTCAATATAGTTTTTATCAGCTTTCTTGGAGACCAACAGGGATGCCTCACTATCTTGAACCTTATGTGCATTACTTCATTTACCGTTGCATAACAGGGTACTATTCTCCAATATTTTATCTGCGTTCTAAAAGAGAAACAAACAAACACATCACATGTTTACCATGTTGTATATGAAAGTCATTTTGGTAAACCAGTTCAGTAGTAAGGTGGACAGGATAACAACATGAAACAAACATATATCTATGTAGTATGGTCACTGTATGGTTTATATCATTCTAGTTTATGTTGCCAAATCAAGATAGAGACAGTTCAAATCATATCTATTTAAGACAAAGCGGCATAGACAAAATATAAGTGTGCGAAACTACACCGCAATAAGAACACTTGTAATGTGCATGGCATGAGAACATAACTGTTTATTCAATTGAAACTGAAATTAACATAGAGAAAGTTACAACAGCAAACACGTTAAAGATGTAGATTTAAAACATACCTGTTGCGCCATTCGAGTTTCAATTGCATCCTTCAAATTTGAAATTAGTTGGTATGAGTAAATAGAGTGATGCAAGAGGAAAGTAGTATGAACCATAGCTACAGAAACTGACCTAAGAACAATTATTCTTCTGCTTTAAGCGTGGGTTCAGAGTGGTGGTCCTCGTGCTTTGAGCCCTACAGTTGCCTTACTAACTGCTCGTGTTTGGGTGCTCTACGGTGGAGACGGTGCTGTGTCAACTGGAACTGGGTTACTATCTGCTGGGGTTGGGGTTAGAAGGGGTGTAGCCGGTTCTTTGTCCAACTGGGTAGGGGTACAATCTGCGTGAGTCTGGGTTATGTGTGGTGGAGCTAGTTCTTGGGAAAGTACAACCGCGGTTCTAGCTGCATCAACAGGTTTTTACTCCCATAGATACTGCCATCACCCCCTCCAATTGAAATGGCTGATAAACAAGAAAATTAATTGAATATACAGACATTGTAAGATAGACAGGTGCAATCACTGGTGCGCGTCGGTGCTAAACAAATGGTTTTTAACCCTTTTCCACAACGACATTTCGAACTGTCACCAAGTGAGTGTGGGCGGTAGGGGGGGTCCTTCCCACACAACCCAGAAACCGTCAGGGATGGTGACCCTACAATACTCCTACTCCTTTCTGCGCGCATTGCCATCACAGTCGGTATTCTGTGGTGCTACGTTTACGATGCGTGACCCATCACAAACGGCTCACTATTATAGAACGTGTATGATGTGCAGCCCATCACAAACGGTTCACTGTTAGGAAGATTAGCTAATCGTCGTACGAGTGACGGACAGGATTACAAAATGTCAGACTGTCATAACATCATCGTACACGACAACTATCGTACATGCTATTCTGTGGTGCAACATTTACATGCATACTTCATCAGAAACAGTTGATGGTTGCGAATCGTGTACGATAACGCAACTAACACAAACGTTTAGTTTTCCCACACCGTTTGTGATATTGTCTCACATCGCACAAGCTTTGGAAACGGCAACTGTGTGCATGCTTGCACATGTTTCCTCTCTATGAACCATCTTGGATTATGGTGTATATCACAAACGTTTGTGTTTTACCAACCATGTGTGCCGTAACAACCTGGAGAGCGTAATTTCACCATAATTTAATTGCTGCTATTTCAAATTGTACCGGATTTGAATTTGAATTTGAATGTATGCTATAGCTTTATTCATATCCATCAGGTTCAAACAACCAATGCATTATTTAATTCATAGGTACATATGTTCAAGAATTGCATAAGAACAAAATAAAGAATGATGAACCACAGTTGTATACTTGTACTACTAAAGACGGTAAAGAAAGAGGTGAAATATATTCTGGTTGCTGAACAAGGTGAAGCAGAATGCCCATATTGTGCCCTTCTCCATGCAGAAGGCACACACGACTCTAGTCCAACACCTTGTGATAGCCGACCGCCCATCCTTCACGGTCTTCATGAAAACATCTAGATAATCATCGTGTTCTGGTAGAAATATTAACCTTTGCATGCCCACCAATCATGTAGTTTGAGAGGTAATCTTGAGTAAACTGCTTTGGCAACCACTGCAAAGGGAAAAGATTCAGACATTGTCATCTAACACAACTCATTATGGGAAGTAAAAAGAAGGCTGCAGAGTTCTTACTTACCATCATGTAGTTCGCTGTTGTCTTGGATATAGTGTAAACAAATAGTTTAATTACCATCTTTGGAGCCACTTTACTAACAATCTTTATCAGCTTCCTCACTTGATGCTGGTTCATGATATCTCATTGCCCCATACGCAGAAAGGGTCAAAGCGCGGATCTTTACCAATGACATATGTACCTAAATGCACCAAGTTAATATTAGAAGCTAAACAATAATTGCACAATGATGTAGTATAACACTCTTTTATAATATGTCTATATACATCCGTATGTGGTAGTCCATTTGAAATCTCTAAAAAGACAAATATTTAGGAATGGAGGGGGTATCTTATAACATCCAATATATTCACATATTAGATGAATTAACATATTATATTATGGGCCGAAAGGAGTTTAGTGCATTCTTACAAATTATCGGTTGATTAACTGGTTCTGTATCCAGGGGTTACAGTTAGTTTGAGCTAGTTCGGGCTCAAATAGCCCTAAAGTATATCTAAAGAAGAGGGCTAGTTTGAGCTAGTTGCATCTATAACCCACCCAAAAAAACTATCCAACCCAAGAGGTGCTAATTGGAGATAGTTCTCCTAGTGCTTTTATTGTCAATCTTACCCTACCATCCAAACAACTCTTTGGATGGATTTAGTTCAGGTTTAGTACTGAGCTAGAAACTAACTCTAACCTCTAGCTAAGTTGAGTATCCAAACAGGGCTGTGTTGTTGTTGTTGTTGCTATGTAGCCTAGGATTGCATATTTATACATTAACTACTCTGTATGTTGCTATGTAGCCTCAGATATATTACATATGGCCCTCGTTAACCTAACGATAAATGGGTTGCAGATATGTTTAGTTAAAAGTCCGATTCACCGATTAGTCCCTTATCAGCCGCCTGCCTATATGGTACCAGCTACCGATATCCTGAACAGTGAGCAGATATAAGCCATGGGATGAAACTAACCTCGATGGAAAACAATAGTCGTTCCCAAAATTGTCCTGTGTAGGTACATTGAGAAGCATGTTAAGCATAACAGGCTAAACATCAACCAAAATTATACATGGCAGACAAAATAAATCTCCAAAAGATAGCTTCAGTGTGCAGGTTTAAGCACGCTAGTAAAGCAAAACAAGTGGAAAGGTGTGCTAACTGCAACAGGCCTAAGATTTAACAACAAGCAAACATAGTCATTCAAACTGGTATTGTGCCGGTCTAAGTACACTGGTTATTGTTAAATAAAAATGGAAAAGTGTGTTAACTACAAGATATAGCAAGAAAATGTAGTCATTCATAGTGGTACTGTTGAAACTGGTACTGATGAAATTGAACTGCACAGTTCATACTTGCACATATAGAACATCACGTTGTGAATAACTGGAATAAACAAGGCATACTATGAACAACCAAAGATAGCATTTGAAACTGGACATATGCTAACTACAAACAACCGAACAATCAAAAACCTTTAAAAGAGCCATATGCTAGCTATAATAGGCTTAACAGCAAGCAAATAAATGCATTCCTATGGGTATGTTAAAAATGGATTGATGAAATGTACTACACAGTAAATAATTGCACATATAGAGCATCACATTGTGAGCAACTGAAATAAACAAGGCATACTGCAAACAACCAGATATAGCAATTAAAACTGGACATATTCGCACTACACTACAAAAGGGACTCGACAAAACAAATCATGGGTTTCCCCCTCTGAAGAGGCACGGCAAAACAAATCATGGGTTTCCTCACTTGTCACAGATGGGCTCGTTTCCATGGGAAGATCATGGACCCTGGGTGCTCTCCATGTTGTCGCGGATGGGCTCCTTCCCCATGGAAGAGCACAGCTGTAGGGTGCCCTCCCTGATGTCGCAGACGGGCGCTTTCCCCTTTGAAGATATGATGTGCTCTTTCCCCTTGGAAGAGCTGGAGAGGGTGCCCTCCTCGCGGTCGCCGTCGATGAGGTCTGACTTGGAAGATCTGGATCCCAAGCTAGCGTCGCAGAACATGTCCTTTAGAAATGACAAAAGGGGCTCGATGGCGATGTAGAATAGCAAATTGTTGACAGCGAGCCACAGGAGATGAGCGGCGGGGCCATGGATGAGATCGATGCGGTTGAACCCGAGGGGTTGGGGGTGGGCCACTTAACATGTGACATAGCCCGCCTCAGGCAGTCGCTGTCGATGACCTCGATGTCGTAGCTAGCAGCCGAGACATGCCCGCTGCTTGAGTGCCTACCGCCAGGAATGGTCGTCAACTTCCTCAGCGACGTCGGGCGAAGAGACCGCTATACACCTCTTTTGGGTATGTCGCTCCTCGAGCTCCAAGAGAAGCATAGCCGAGCTTAGGCTATGAAGCTCTGGAGTGGGGGATGGGGATGGGGATCTATGGGAAAGGGGGCATTTGGCAGGCATCATCTAAGAAACTCAGGGCGGCCTGGGTATGGAGATTGGTGGGTGAGCTGCACGGGCAAACCGGCAGATGTTGACAATGGAGGCCTTGC
>NC_041386.1:515158545-515159499 GCF_002162155.2 Triticum dicoccoides
GGGGGTGTGTGTGTGCATGCCCGAGGAGGTTTTGGTGTGTGTGTGTGTGTGTGGAGGGGGGCGGGGTGCTTGAGGAAATGACGCGGGTACTGAAAAAATTACTACGCGGGAGTCAAACGCGGGAGTGAAATGCCGGGCTATTGAAAATTTTGATGATAGTGAATCGCACACGGTCTAGAGATAACAACTGTGTGTTATGAAAAAAAAACCCTCGAGGCGGGCAGATATTTTCTAGGGATGCATGCGTGATTGGGAACAAGAAAGATCGCACACGGTACGGAGATAAGCGTGTTATGAAATAGAAAACCCTCAAGGCGGGTAGATATTTTCTACGGATGCAGGCGGGATTGGGAAGAAGAAACATCGCACATGGCCCGGAGATAACAACGTGTGTTATGCAATAGAAAAACCCTCGAGGCGGGTAGATTTTTTTGAGAGGGGGAGCCTCGTGGAGCCCAATGTACTCTGCGGATGTGTGCATGACAAGGGCACCAGCGTGGCACACGGTTAGTTTGAGTGAACTGTGTCTGCTGCGCCATCTGACTTTTCTAATGTTCGTAAATTTGGCGAAAAATGACGCGGGAGAGGGTCAGAACACGAACACACTTGCATGTGGACCAAATTTATGTATCTAAACGGTGGTTTCATTTTCAAATACCAAATGCAACTTCGATGTGGCACCTCTCTCGCAAAGCGCATAGTATTGCTTGTCCCCAATCCCCTCTTGTCGGCACGAATTGGGAATCCTAAGCTATGAATGCATGCCACCTCCCCCCAACTAAAGTTTACCTAGCAAAGTGCGAAGTAGCTAGTAGCCCCCCTCCTCCCTCGTGTCGGTATGAAGGGAATCCTAAGCTATGAATGCATGCCCCCCAACCGAGGTTCATTCACCTAGCAAAGTGCGAAGTAGCTAGCAGCCCCCCTCCCTCGTGTCGGCACGAATGAAATCATAAG
>NC_041386.1:515160311-515177464 GCF_002162155.2 Triticum dicoccoides
CCCTCGTGTCACCACGAAGGGAATCCTAAGCAACGAATGCATGCCCCCCCCCCCAACCGAGGTTCACCTTGAAGGAAATATGCCCTAGAGGCAATAATCAAAATGTTATTTATATTTCCTTATATCATGATAAATGTTTATTATTCATGCTAGAATTGTATTAAACGGAAACTTAATACATGTGTGAATACATAGACAAATAGAGTGTCACTAGTGTGCCTCTACTTGACTAGTTCGCTAATCAAAGATGGTTAACTTTCCTAACCATAGACATGAGTTGTCATTTGATGAACGGGATCACATCATTAGAGAATGATGTTATTGACTTGACCCATCCGTTAGCTTAGCACTATGATAGTTTAGTTTATTGCTACTGCATTCTCCATTACTTATACATATTCCTATGACTATGAGATTATGCAACTCCTGAATACCGGAGGAACACTTAGTGTGCTATCAAACGTCACAACATATCTGGGTGACTATAAAGATTCTCTACAGGTGTATCCGAAGGTATTTGTTGAGTTGGCATAGATCGAGATTAGGATTTGTCACTCCGTGGATCAGAGAGGTATCTCTGGGCCTCTCGGTAATGCACATCACTATAAGCCTTGCAAGCAATGTGACTAATGAGTTAGTTGCAGGATGATGCATTACAGAACGAGTAAAGGGACTTGTCGGTAACGAGATTGAACTAGGTATTGAGATACCGACGATCAAATCTCAGGCATGTAACATACCGATGACAAAGGGAACAAGGTATGTTGTTATGCGGTTTGACCGATAAAGAACTTCGTAGAATATGTAGGAACCAATATGAGCATCCAGGTTCCGCTATTGGTTATTGACCGGAAGTGAGTCTCGGTCATGTCTACATAGTTCTCGAACCCGTAGGGTCCGCACGCTTAACATTCAATGACGATCAGTATTATGAGTTTATGTGTATTGATGTACTGAAGGTAGTTCGGAGTCCCGGATGTGAACACGGACATGACGAGGAGTCTCAAAATGGTCGAGACATAAAGATCGATATATTGGAAGGCTATCTTTGGACACCGGAATGGTTCCGGATGAGTTCAGGCATTTACCGGAGTACCGGGAGGTTACCGGAACCCCCCAGGGGCTTAATGGGCCACTATTAGGGAAAAGCCTACCAGCAGCGAGGGTTTTGGGCCTCTCAGTAGCGCGGGCACCGGCGCTACTAATAAGGCGCTACAGCTAACATATAGCAGTAGCGCCGGTTGTCCCACGCTACTGCTATACATGAATAGCTGTAGCGCTCTTTGGGAAAGGGCGCTACTGATATTATCTGCAGCGCTGTTTGCTGGGACGCGCTACTGACAATGTGGCGCTACTGCTAAATTTCCCCCCTCGCTAGTACTAGTTTATTTATTAGTTTTTTTTCCTGCATATTTGTTTTGTATTTGTTTTGTATTTGAATAGGCTTTATACAATAATCTTTAGCATATCATACACATACAAATGTAATCATAGCATATACATACAATTAGTCTCATCAAATCATGTCATCATCATAATCATCATCCAACACAAAGTGGTCTCTCGTCATCATCTCGAAAATAGCGATACAAGTCTCGAATGATATGCAAATACATCGTCATCCATCTAAACAATGATATACGCGAGAAGAGCTATCACTTTGAGAACATGAGTTCGTATGCCTCTTTCGCATTAGTGTGAACCTCTAAACTAACTACTGCCTGTCGCTCGGAAACTGGAAGGGCCTGACACTCCGGCCACTTGTCATATATATACTCCTGACATAGCACTTCTTCGCCATCTATGATCTATGCACCTGCATCATCACATGAGTCGATGATATGCAACATATATAGTTGAGCAACAGAAAGAGAAAGGCTTGGCAAAAATAAAAACAACATATCATAAGCATAAATAACAAAGTTCATCGTACCCCAAAATGCCCTAACTAGAGTGATTTTCTCTAGTCGAGGAGGAGGACGGATTAATTACATCACAAATAAAGTTTCACCGTGCATAACTCAAAGTTTTGTCATACAAAAAGTATGGACTAAACGGACACATTGTCATATATCGACAATCACTCCAACATGTCGTTCCATCCATCCAAGTCAGGGAGATAGTCCCCGAGCCTAGTGAAAGGCTTCAGGTCGAGACGCTGAGAGGCTATCCATGTTCGGACGTGTTCTCGCGACATTTGTCCTTCTCCGTAGAACATCCCTGTTTTTTCGACGACCTCCTTCATGATGATTTGGGCAAGTTCGCGCTGGATGTTATAGAACTCAGCTCGAAGTCGATGATCCTCGATATCTCCTATGTCCTTTGCCCATTGCAGAATATGGGCATTGCCGGAAGAAGGTTCCATGCGAAGGTTCTGGTGATCCTGTCTGTACTCGAGCATGTGGTGTAGGACATAGAATCCATCATTAAGAGAATCGTCCGGTTGCTGGATGCAGCAGAAGTTGGTCTTATGGCCGAAGGCGACCCTGCCGCCCCTCATCTTCTTGTCCCTGACCTCTCCACCCAGTGATTGGTAGTGATACATAGCATTGTCGAGAACATCCTTGATGTGGGTGTAATCCTTTTTGTGAATGTTCTTCGACGTGTCCAAGTAAAGAGCATGGGAGAATCAGGGGTAGAGGATGATGAGGACGGCACGCCCACCGCTGCGCAAAATAAGTCCTCAAATTAATTAGCCTCCACCCTGCAAATGAATGATTGAAATCGAAGGAAGGATAGCAGCGCGGATGACTTACACGGGATGATAAGGCACGAGAATCGCCCCCTTGTCCTTATTGGTGAGCATGAAACTGACGATGTAATCCCTTGCGTATTCACGGTGATTTGCGCAGACTCCCAAGAAGCCCTCGTGCATGTAGTACGGGTCAGCGACACAGATATGAGATATCTGCTCAACCCTGATGATGTAGTTCATGTGCAAGGCATAAAGGCGGACAAACGTAAAATCCAGCTTCTTCACGTGAAACATGTCGAATATGTAATCGAATCGGAGGAAGAACTTATCCGCGGGGAAGCTGTCGACATATGACATTTGCCGCGGAACGTTAACAACGTATAGTGGGTATCCTGGATCTTTCGAGGCGATGAGGTCTTTCTCTACCCGCAGCACATCATCATGAAGTCTCTTTAGATCGCCGAATCTGGCCCGTAGCGCTGTTGCAGGTAGGATTGGTAGACTGGGGATATGCCACTTGTCCGCACCGGGGATATCTATACGGTCCTGAAGCCAAGGCTGCTGAGGCGGCTGGATCATAGAAACAACTTTTTGCCTTTCCTCGCTCTCTTCCTAAACTTATTTACTACCGGAAGGTCGTCCATAATATGTTGAGACGGCAATTCAGGCACCGACTCATGACACTCAAACCCTGAGGAGGCGCCAGTATAGACATACTGTTCAGCAGCGCCATCGTCCTCCTCATCCTCATCCACGGCGACGTCATCAGCGACTAATGGAGCCTCCTCCTTACCCCGTCCGCTATCACCCAACCCGACACCCGACGATAATTGGGTAGGTGGGGTGTTGACGTTCATACCTTGCTGAGGCTGCGTGCTCGTGGGTGTGCTCTCGGCCGCCTCCAAACGAAGCAGACTCTTTGCCCACAACAGGACCCACCCAGCATTGCAACAATCACCAAGCCGCCACGGTGTCTCGTCGTCATCCCCTAGTAGTACTAGAGGAGGCAAATTCTCGTGGCCCGGTTTGACACTGGCCACAGAAAACTTGAAGACGTTTGGGGGGATTGGCCGGCTGTGGAACAATGGTTCCTTCGGCTCCATTATCGTCGCCTTCCCCACGTCCACCTTCTGGTCGCCGATGGTGTACAATATGGTGCACGGGGTTTCGTCGGCCTGCAAAGAAAAGTCTGCGATGTGAGACATCCGAAAGGCAACGAAAACGGGAGATTATACATTTATAGTGAAGGGGGCCGGTGTGACAGATACCGTGAGGGCATCAATCTCAGCCAAAGATGAAGCACCACCTAGCACGTCCGGTGCGGGAGCTGGTGCGGGAGCCGGTGTAGATGCAGGTGCTGGTGCAACGCTAGTCGAGCTGCTCCCCGCCAAGAAGTCAGCAAGGGGAAAGTCCGCTGCATCTTTTTTTGGATTTTGCCTGGTCCAATTGAAAACGGCCGGAACCAAGGTAGTAGAAATATCTAAAGCCACTTGTTTTGCGGCAGCTACCGCTGTTGCGACTGTCTCAGTTGATTTCCTCTCAACCGCAATCTCAACCCTCTTGTCGATGTTTTCTTCATTTAACCTTTGTCTTTCCTTTCTCTCCTCCGTGGTCTCACGGTAGTACTTCTTCCACGTGGCGCCATCTCCGACATCGTGCATGTGTCCATACGACGGTTGAGTATCCACCAGTTGTTGTTTCAATATGTTCAACGCCCGGTTGAATGGAGTGTCCCACTTGGGCCTCGCCAATGCCTCAGACGGCGAGTCGCTTTCGGCCGCAATCCTGTGCTGCTCTCTCTGCAAAAGGCACAACGATCGTTTACAAATATGACTAACATGTGCAGTCGAATTGATCAGAAACTAAAATTACTAGAAGTCTCTTGAACTCCATAATGACCGGTGTTGTCTCGTAAACCTTTTTCACTGGGTTCCAATGGTGCCGGGCCCTGAGGACGTCACGCTCCCGCGGGACGGTGAACTCCGCCAAGGGGTCTGGGATGCCCAGACTCGCGGCTTCCGCGTCCTCCTTGGCCCATTTGGACCTCTTTCCGCCGTAACCACGGCTTCCGAGGTGGTGGCTCCCAATGTTCCTCTCTTGAAGCCCATTCATGTACTTAGACTTTTTTTGGCATCTTCGGCCCCGCAAGCCTCCTTGAATATTTGAAACTGCTCTTCCATGATTGTCGGATTATCCTTTACAATCTCGGAGTAGGGTTCCTTCTTGTCGATGATCCTTGCTTTCACTCGATTTTTTCCAGGTGGCCAACGCGTCGCTAAACTTGGTCATGGCGTGTTTGTTTATCTTCTTCATTGCCGGGTCCTCATCTGGATCTTTATAATCCTTCTCATTCTGGCCCGGGAACAAGAATATCTAGTGAAACTTCTTTAGGAGGGAGCTCCTCATATTTTCTATCTTCTGTAGTTTCTCATCGTTGATGGTGGCGGTTGTCCGTACGATGCAGCCTATTTGATTGCCGTAGCATCGACGCGCTTCCTCGGGCGCCATTGGCTCAAAATTGCTGTCGTCCACCTCCGTGACCACCACTCTAGTAGTCCTGAGTTTGTTAGGAACCCGTTGCCTCTTTGCTTTCAGTTCTACACCGGCTCCGCTCCCCGAGGCAGCGCCGGTCTTAGTCTCAGTGCTGGTCTCGATGCCGGTCTGAGTCTGAGAGCCGGTCTCAGTCTCAGCACCGGTCTGCATGTCGGTCTCAGTCCCCGATGCCACCGGTGGGCCCAGCAATAACATCGGTTGATCATCGGTAAGGCTAAAAAATTCGTCTGCCGCCCGGTAGGCGTCGTCGCAATCACCAGAACCCTGTCCTTCATCGTTGCTAGCCATGTTTCCTATGATTAAATCTAGTCAGTTAATTCTAGACTTAATAAAATGAATAATGACATAAAAAAGGCCTATTGTTTTGCAGGAATGTTGACTCCTTCCTGGTGCGGCAAATCACGGGCACTCGATATGTCCTAGTTTGTAGCACAAGTCATGACGAAATTCACGGAAAATTTCGGCATGAGCTTTGCTAAAAAGTGGACAAATCGAGAACCTGAAATTTGTCAGAAAAGAAATGAATCAACATTCCGGCAAAACATAGGGCACTAAGCATCATTCCCTACAAACAGTGTCCAAATATACACGAGCAACCACATGTGCAAACAGTGTAGAAGAAAATTCATTTAACTACTAATAGAACAAAATTCAGTTAACTTTAGTGCTCTATAATGATGAAAGGAAAAAAAATTCAGTTAACAACTAATTTCATTCATTTAGGTTATTCATTTAACTTCACCTAATTAACCTACTATACCAATACTACTAGCAGCACTACTAACCTAATTAACCTAGCAAAACTCTAGTGCCCTAACTGAAAAACATCTAATTAACATCTAATTTTTTTCTCTAAAATACAGAGAGAGATGAGTGAGGGACTTACAAAGAGGGGAGAGATGGTGGCGGGGAGGTGCTCGGTGACGGAGGCAGGGGCGGAGAGGGCGGGCTCGGGCACGGGCAAGGGTGGTCCTTGGCAGGCTCGGGCGGCGGTGAGGTGGAGGGCGCCGACGGTGACGTGGAGGGCGGCCTTGGGCGGCGGCTGTGAGGCTGAGGGCGGCCTCGGGCGGCGGCGGTGAGGCTGAGGGCGGCCTCGGGCGGCGGCGGTGAGGAGACGGCGGCGAGGGCGAGGGACGATTTGGGGAAGAATTGGTGGCCGGGGGGCGGGGTGGGGGGAAACCGCTGTTTAAGTGAAACGTAACGGTAGCGCGTTTCCGGAAACACGCTATAGCTAAGTTAGCTATAGCGCGTTTACTGAAACCCGCTACTGCTATTCCTTTCTCCTTTTTCCCTTTTTTCTTTTATTTTTTTTCATTTTATTTTTTCCCTTTCTCCTTTTTCTATTTCTTTCATTTTCATTTACTTTTCTACTTGTTTTTCACTTTATTTTATTTCCGTTAGCAGCAGCGCTTTACACGTAAGCGCGCTGCAGCTAAGGAGATTAGCAGTAGCGCTGGGCCATTATACGCGCTACTGCTAGGTTGGGCTAGCCACGTGCGCCCAGTTCAAACGTAGCAGCAGCGCTTTTCGCTAGTACGCGCTACTGCTAAAGTCATAGCAGTAGTGTGGTTTATTTACGCGCGCTGCTACTAAGTAGCAGCAGCGCTTGATATTGTACAACGCTACTGGTAAAATTCTGTGTATAGGCTTTTCCCTAGTAGTGGGCCTACATGGGCTTTAGTTGAAGAGAGAGGAGAAGGCAAGAGGAGGGGAGCCCCCCCCCCCAAGCCCAATATAAATTGGGAGGGGGGACGGCCCCCCTTTCCTTCCTCCCCTCTCTTCCTTCCTTTCCCCTCCTAGTAGGACTAGGTAAGGTGGGAACCTACTCCTAGTAGGAGTAGGATTCCCCATGTCTGTGTCAAAACCGGTGGATCTTGGGTAGGGGATTCCGAACTGTAACGCCATAGTTTCCGTCATATCGGTGTTTTGTTCCCAGATTTTGTGTTCCTTACATGGTTGGGTTTTAATGGGAACCCCTTGATAGTTCGCTTTGAATAAAACTCCTCCAACAAGGCCCAACCTTGGTTTTACCATTCGCCACCTAGCCTCTTTTTCCCTTGGGTTAGGCCAGCCCAAGGGTCATCTTTATTTTAATCCCCCCCCCGGGCCAGTGCTTGTCTAAGTGTTGGTCCAAACTAGAGCCCCTTGCAGCGCCACCTCGGGGAAACTCGAGGGCTGGTTTTAGTTGTACGAATTGATTATCTGGTGTTGCCCTGAGAACGAGATATGTGCAGCTCCTATCGGGATGTCGGCGCATCGGCTGGTATTGCTGGACTTGTTTTACCATTGTTGAGGATGTCTTGTAACCGGGATGCCGAGCCTGATCGGATTGTCTTGGGAGAAGGAATATCCTTCGTTGACCGTGAGAGCTTGTGATGGGCTAAGTTGGGACAACCCTGCAGGGATTTGAACTTTCGAAAGCCGTGCCCGCGGTTATGGGCAGATGGGAATTTGTTAATGTCTGGTTGTAGAAAACCTGAAGTTGATCTTAATCAAAATGCATGAACCGCATGTGTAACCGTGATGGTCTCTTCTCGGCGGAGTCCGGGAAGTGAACACGGTGTTGGAGTAATGCTTGACGTAGGTTGTTCTAGGATCACTTCTTGATCATTGTTTTCTCGAACGTGCTTTGCCCTCTCTTCTCGCTCTCATTGCGTATGTTAGGCACCAAATATGCTAGTCGCTTGCTGCAGCTCCACTTCATACCTTTACCTTACCCATAAGCTTAAACAGTCTTGATCGCGAGGGTGTGAGATTGCTAAGTCCCCGTGACTCACAAATACTTCCAAAACCAGTTTCCAGGTGCCGATGATATCGTGCAGGTGACGCAACCAAGCTCAAGGAGGAGCCCGATGAAGATCTTGTCCTTTATGTTGTTTTGGTCTAGTTGATCAGTAGTGGAGCCCAGTTGGGGTCGATCGGGGATTTGTGTAGCATTTGGGGTAGTCTTCTTTTATTTTGGTTCCGTAGTCGGACCTTGAGTGTATCTGGATGATGTAATGCTTTATTCATGTATTGTGTGAAGTGTTGATTGTAAGCCATCTATGTATCTTTTTCCCTTATGTGTTACATGGGTTGTGTGAAGATCACCTCACTTGCGACATTGCTTTCTATGCGTTATGCCTCTATGTCGTGCTTCGCCACATGGGAGATATAGCCGCATCGAGGGCGTTACAAGTTGGTATCAGAGCCTTCCCCGACCTTAGGAGCCCCTTGCTTGATCGAATCGCTGGCGCTGTTGAGTCTAGAAAAATGTTTTGAGTCATTTAGGATTATATATGTCGGAGAGTTAGGAATTCTTTTTACTCCTCAGTCCCTTCGTCGCTCTGGTGAGGCATCCTGACGTAGAGTTTTGACTCTTCTCTTCTCAAATTTCACTAAAAAAATTTAGGATCACGCGGGTATCTTGGAATCGTTCCGATCGATTTGTGATGAGAACATTGTTCTTGGTGCCTCCTGACATTTAGGGGTTGTGACAGTGTCCCGGGGAGTTGAGCTCCGAGGTGTTGTCGTCACAATTTTATCGTTGCAGTTCTGGAATACCTGAGTTCGCCAACATCGAAAATCTCTTTTATGTAGTTGTTGGTGAGATAACCTTGACGCCACCCAGTACTGGGGCGGGAGTTCGGGAGTATTGCCATAACTCGTATAATGGATGCTTTTCGAAGGTTGAGGTAAACAATTTCCGAAGGTTTCTTGGTTATGTGTTGAAGGATGGATACAGCTGGATGTAGGATTTGCTAGATTTTGGTGAGATATTATGCTTCCCATGTATCCCCAACACTTGATTGCATAACCGGAAAATTTTGGGAGTTTATAAGTGGGAATTCAAGTAGCTCTTAGGATATCTTTCCGACAGATGTATGATATGAAATTGGGGTTCGACGTCTAGTGGTCCGCCTATTCACGGTTGGTTTTACAGTGGTCTCATTTTGTCTTAAAGAGTCCTTGGCTATGCCGACTCGGGGACGCTTCGTATGTCATGTGCACTGCCTTGTACATGATGGTGTTGTACAATCGAGCCCGTGTAGGCCCCACCACGAAAACTTCGGACGAAATCTCTATCATATGTTTGTTCCGGCTTATTCTGCAAGCCAATCCTTTGTTTTGTTTTGAGTTGTGGTATTCGAGTTGCTTCAATGTCAAGTGTTGATTCCATACCTTCCCCAAATGGTGTTCTCATACTCCGATGTGAATACCAATCCATCTTGATCATCAAGATTGTCTTGTCAATCCTTTTCATCGGCGTGTTTCTCTTCAAGTGGATCCGATCATTTCAACATCTGCAAGATCCAATCTGAGTTCTTTTCAATGGTGTTCATTTCATTCATTCCAAATTGACTTTGTTTTCTCTCCCTCCCACCATTTTCTTCAAGGACCCATATTTCATATTCAAGTATCCTTTTATTGTTGTGAAGTCTTTCCATTCTTTTCTGTCAATGTCTTATCCGATGATTTCTCATGAAGATTCTAACGTAGCTTCAAGTTCATCATTCTTCGTTCTTTTTCTTCTCTGGTGGTTTCAAGTCAAGCTTTGTTGATCATACCCTTTCCTCATTTCAATGCTTTCTCATGCCGGTGCAATTCTTAATCGTTCACCTCTCACTATTCTATTGTTCGGGAGTGTTCAAGATATCTCGAAGATTCGTTTTTCCACTCTGCTTTCGTGATCCTTTTCAAGCTCTTTCGAGATTGTTATCTCATTCTAGCCATTTAATTCAACCGGTGCTTTCTCTCTTTTAAATCGTTCAACGGTGTTTCCTTTGAGTGGGCCCTAACCCACAGGTCTTTCTAGGATCTTACCTGACTCTTCTTATTCACCCGGAGTTATACTCAAATCTTTTAAAGTTTGACGTAAGAATGAATTATCATCAGTCAAATGTCTTCTCCAAGATCTGTCAAAATCTTTTCATCGTTGGCTCAACCTCTTCGCTTTTGATTCTTCCAGAGCGTCTAAAAAATTCTTGGTGGTGTTTCTCGTCGTCATTCTCAGATTTTGAAGACCGAAGAAGAGTTTACCTCCATATCTTATCCGTTCTCTCAGAGATTCATGATTCCAGTTTGAGCCCATCCTCTTATATTTGTTTTCGGTTGTCAAAATTCTTTTCACCTATCCGGAGCAAATCAAGAGCCTTCTCAGTTGGATTATCCGGAGTCCATAAATTCATGTTTATTCATTCCAGCTTTCAGCTCTCATACTCTAAATCATACCGGTGTTTAAATCAAGGACTCTCTAATCAGCTCGTAATCTCTTCATTCTCATGGATCTAAATTCTCTCAAACATCTTTGTTCATTTGCTAATTCTTACTGGTGATTCATTCCTTTATTTCGTTCGTTTTTTAGTTCTTACGGTGGTTCGTTCAAGAATTCTCTTCCTTGGTTATCATATCAATTTATTCGTTGTTTCAATCCTTCCGGTGGACCGTCGAAGACCTTTCCAAGTTTGCGCAATATCTATCTTAATCCTTTCTACGAGAATAAGTAGTATGTCAAATCCGTTGTTTGTCATCAATTTAAATTGGTGAAGGATACACATAACATAATTCTTATTCTTGTTCATCCAAGTGATTAATTCCTTATTCCGGAGGTTCATCAAAATTCTTGATCTCATTTGTTTATCTTTCTTTTCCTGGAGTTCCAAGCTCTCTCATTTTTTTCGCCACGGAGATCCATCTAAATCATTTCAAGGCTTCACCTTGTGTGCTCAACTTATTTTTCCTTCCGTCCTTATCATCCTTTTGTTACCGTAGTTCTTCATGGATGTTCTACATGATCGTTCATCAAGGAAATAATCCCTTCTCCAAGTGTTCATTGAGATTCTTTTCTAGGGAGCTCAAGCATTTCTTCATCTCGCATTCCAAAGTGCAATTCTTTCTACCGTATCATTTCAGGTGGTATTATGTCATTCTTCATAATTTGAGCTCATGTGTCATGATTCGCATGTTGTTAAAAATGAGGTATTTTAAGTCCATCAATCTCGTCATTGGAGTTATCTTGGGTTATATTGCACCTAAAGCCTTCCATAAGGATTGTTGCTAATTATGGTGCTTATAAATGATCCAAGTTCTTCATTTATCCTTCCGGTGAGATAAGTTTCTCGTCTCCTTGTTCTTATCAATCCAAATCTTTTTCCCGTGAGTGGCAGGTTGTCACCTCATATATTTGAGATATATTCCATAAGACCATATCAAGCTTATTCTTTACGTTGCTGGTTTTCCAACAACTCCGTTCTAGCATTTTTTGTAAGTGCGCTCTCTCAAGATCTTGTTTCCCTTCATTCATTCCATTCCATTCTTTCTTTTGTTCCGGAGGCACTGTGATGTTGCTCTCTTCAACCCATCTTCTTGTTTTGTCAGGATCGTGTTCTTTTCTTAGTTTATCCATTTAACTGGAGTGTTGTGTCCGCTGCTCAAGTTCTTTCATTTTATCAAGTCTTTCATCTCTTTTCAACCGAATTGCTACCCAAATCGGTTCTTTATTTTCCCCTTTTCTTAACAGAGTGCTTTTAACTTTATTCTTCTCCGTTGCTTTCTTTCTTTCAATTTGCTCAACATTTTCAAGGTTCTTTGGTTTCACTCATTTGTCAAAGAAGCAACTTAGTTTTACCTCTTCTCTTTCTCTTTCGTTTTTCCCTCCGGTGCCATTCTAGATCTCGGGACGAGATCCTCTCGTAGTGGTGGAGTGTTGTAACGCCCCAAGATTGATGTGCCAGGTGTCCTCCAGTTATTCACTGTTGTTGCCATGTCATTGCTTGCGTGTCATGCATTGCATATCATGTCATCATGTGCATTTCATTTGCATACATGTTCGTCTCATGCATCCGAGCAATTTCCCCGTTATCCGTTTTGCAATCCGGCACTCCTATGTCACCTGGTGTCCCTTTCTACCTTTTTTCGTGCGCGGGTGTTAAATGTTTTCGGATTGGACCAAGACTTGTCATGCGGCCTTGGTTTACTACCGGTAGACCGCGTGTCAAGTTTCGTGCCATTTGGACTTCGTTTGATACTCCAATGGTTAACCGAGGGACCAAAAAGGCCTCGTGTGTATTGCAGCCCAACACCCCTCCAAAGTGGCCCAAATCCCAGCTAAACCCCCTCCATCATGTCGGTCATTCAATCATGATCGCGTGGCCGAAAACCGCACCTCATTTGGACTCTCCTAGCTCCCTCTACCTATATATATGTGATCCTCTCCAAAAATTCACGATGCAACCCTACCCTAACCTTTCCCGCCACCGCCGAACATTTCGTCCTGCATCGCCGGACATGTCCGCGCCGCCGGCCACCTCACCTCCACCAATCCGGACTCGCCACGTCGCCCTCCCCCGCCGCCGGAACCAACAGGCACCCGCCATGTGTCTGCGTCGCCTCTCTCCACCGCGCGGCCCGCGGGGCCTAGATTCGGCCCGCGCGGGCCCGGTCGCCGCCGCCGCCGCCCGCGGGCGCATGCCCGCACCCTCGCGCCGCGCCTCTCGCCGGAAAACGCCACGCGCCGCCGCCTCGCGAACCGCGCCCCGCCGCCTTGAGCTCGCCTCGCCGCCCCTCTGTCCGGTCACCGTCCTTCACCGGTCGCTGCCTCGCCGGCCTTCGCCGGTCGCCGCCATGCCACACTGGAGCTCTGCCGCCTCGCCGGCGTCGTCCACCGACGCCGCCCCCGCATGCTTGCCGGAGCCCGAGTCACCCCGCCGGACTTCGTCCTCGAGCTCGCCGGAGTTACTCCGGCCAGATCCGGAGAGAGTGTGACGAGATCCACCACTCCCCCGATCCAAACGCGCCTCCGTCCAGATCCGGATCCCTCCGTCCCGCACATCTCCGTCCCGGGTTGACTTTCCACAAGAGGTCAAAATTCCCTTATCGTAGCCCCGGATTCCAGTATTTTTATGCATTTTCATCGCATCATAACTCCCTTATCGTAGCCCCGATTCGTGTGTGTAGCATATCAAAATGTTCGCCTCGACGAGTACATCATTTCATCTCATTGCATCGTTTTCATTTGAGCTCATCTTGTTGCCTGAAATGTTGTTGGAAGAGGGCTATGTGATGATTATGTCAGATCTGTTTCAGCAAATGGCCTTTTGTCATTTGTGACATGATTATTGTGTGCATGCTATGATCCAGAGCTCTACATGTGTTTTGTAGAATGCCATGACATCTCTACAGGGGTGTATGCCATGTATTTTTGTGATCTTTGTAGTGACTAGCACAAGCATGCAAAGTAGCTTACTCAATGATGTTGATTTCAGGGACTTAGAATTTCACCAAGTCCTTGTCCTATTTTTACTTTTATGCCATATGTTCATGTTGTTTCCGAGTGTTCCGTGCCTCTTTTGGGGATGATCAGTAAGTATGTTTTGTTAATATTGTGGTGCTCTATCCATCCATGTCTTTTTTTGCAATTATGGAGCACCCTAGCTTGAGTCAATCGAGCTCTACTTTTGCTATAAAATGTTCCTGGCAAATCGTTAACATGTTTAGCGATTTTGCCGAGGTTGTTGGTATTGATCTGTGCATGCTATGTTGTTGTTCTTGCCATGTCTAGCTTCTATGCCATGTATTCTTGCTGTGTGTATTCTTAGATTGTCATGCCATGCTCTATAGTGAGTGCATCGAACTCGTAAACATGCCTACGCGTTAACTATTTTGCCATGCTCTAGTTTTTCACCAAGTCTGAATCTGTTTATGTTTTTGCTATGTTCACATGCTTGCAATTGTATTTTCTGATCTCTTTTGGCTCATGGTCACTAAGGGACTTTTGTTCTATGCTTAGAGTAGCTCCATGCCATGCATTTCTTTTCCATGATATGTTCCTATAGCATGTAGTTTTCATGCCCTAAAGATTGCTTCCTGATGATAAATTCCTGATGAAACCTGTTATCATTTGCACTTTTGCGATGCTTGTTTGAGCTTGCTATTGAGAGAATTAGCCGTAGCTCAGTGTTCATATTTTGTCAAGCATCTTGAGTGGATCCCTGCCATGTATTTTGTTTTCATGTTTGAGTGTTGTAGCATGTTGTTCTTGATGCATTTAGGAGGCTACTTGTTGTTTATCGCAGACCGGTGCCATATTTGATTTGCTTGCCATTTCCAAACCGTGCATCCGATTCCGGTGATCTTTATATCGATTTCGACCGAAATCACCTAACCTTTCCATTGGAACTCTTGGATTTCCAAGTTGAGGCCAGGTTGAATCATTCCTTTGCAAATCATGCATATGCATCACATACCGCATCCCGCATATCATACTATGTTCATGTGTTGGTTGTTTACTATGTTGTTTGTTTCTTTCCGGTGTTGTTTCTTCGGGTTGGTTCCGATAATGTCACGTTTGTGAGGATCCGTTCATCTACGTCCATTTTTCTTCTTCACGGACTCGTTCTTCTTCCTTGCGGGATTTCAGGCAAGATGATCATACCCTCGAAATCACTTCTATCTTTGCTTGCTAGTTGCTTGCTCTTTTGCTATGTATATGCTGCGATACCTACCACTTGCTTATCATGCCTCCCATATTGTTGAGCCAAGCCTCTAACCCACCTTGTCCTAGCAAATCATTGTTTGGCTATGTTATCGCTTTTCTCAGCCCCTCTTATAGCATTGTTAGTTGCAGGTAAAGATTGGAGTTGTTCCTTGTTGGAACATGGATATTTTGTTGGGATATCACAATATCTCTTATTTAATTAATGCATCTGTATACTTGGTAAAGGGTGGAAGGCTCGGCCTTATGCCTGGTGTTTTGTTCCACTCTTGCCGCCCTAGTTTCCGTCATATCGGTGTTATGTTCCCTGATTTTGCGCTCCTTACACGGTTGGGTTATAATGGGAACCCCTTGATAGTTCGCTTTGAATAAAACTCCTCCAGCAAGGCCCAACCTTGGTTTTACCATTCGCCACCTAGCCTCTTTTTCCCTTGGGTTAGGCCAGCCCAAGGGTCATCTTTATTTTAACACCCCTGGGCCAGTGCTTGTCTAAGTGTTGGTCCAAACTAAAGCCCCTTGTAGCGCCACCTCGGGGAAACTCGAGGGCTGGTTTTTGTTGTACGGATTGCTTATCCAGTGTTGCCCTGAGAACAAGATATGTGCAGCTCCTAATAGGATGTCGGCGCATCGGGTGGTCTTGCTGGACTTGTTTTACCATTGTCGAGGATGTCTTGTAACCGGGATGCCGAGCCTGATCGGATTGTCTTGGGAGAAGGAATATCCTTCGTTGACCATGAGAGCTTGTGATGGGCTAAGTTGGGACACCCCTACAGGGATTTGAACTTTCGAAAGCCGTGCCCGCAGTTATGGGCAGATGGGAATTTATTAATGTCCGGTTGTAGAAAACCTGAAGTTGATCTTAATTAAAATGCATCAACCGTGTGTGTAACCGTGATGGTCTCTTCTCGGCGGAGTCCGGGAAGTGAACACGGTGTTGGAGTAATGCTTGACGTAGGTTGTTCTAGGATCACTTCTTGATCATAGTTTTCTCGAATGTGCTTTGCCCTCTCTTCTCACTCTCATTTGCGTATGTTAGCCACCAAATATGCTAGTTGCTTGCTGCAGCTCCACTTCATACCTTTACCTTACCCATAAGCTTAAATAGTCTTGATCGCGATGGTGTGAGATTGCTGAGTCCCCATGACTCACAGATACTTCCAAAACCAGTTTGCAGGTGCCGATGATATCGTGCAGGTGACGCAACCAAGCTCAAGGAGGAGCACGATGAAGATCTTGTCCTTTGTGTTGTTTCGGTCTAGTTGATCAGTAGTGGAGCCCAGTTGGGGTCGATCGGGGATTTGTGTAGCATTTGGGGTAGTCTTCTTTTATTTTGGTTCCGTAGTCGGACCTTGAGTGTATCTGGATGATGTAATGCTTTATTCATGTATTGTGTGAAGTGTCGATTGTATGCCAACTATGTATCTTTTTCCCTTATGTATTACATGGGTTGTGTGAAGATTACCTCACTTGCGACATTGCTTTCAATGCGGTTATGCCTCTAAGTCGTGCTTGGCCACGTGGGAATATAGCTGCATCGAGGGCCTTACACAAACTGTGCGTCTAAGGCGGATGGTAACAGGAGGCAGGGGACACGATGTTTTATGCTAATTCGGTCCCTCTTGGTGGAGGTAAAACCCTACGTCCTGCTTGATTATTCTTGATAATATGAGTAGTACAAGAGTTGATCTACCACAAGATCGGAGAGGTTAAACCCTAAAAGCTAGCCTATGGTATCATTGTATGTTGTCCTACGGACTAAAACCCTCCGGTTTATATAGACACTGGAGGGGGCTAGGGTTACACAGATTCGGTTACAAGGAAGGAGATCTACATATCCGTACTGCCAAGCTTGCCTTCCACGCCAAGGAGAGTCCCATCTGGACACGGGACGAAGTCTTCAATCTTGTATGTCCATAGTCCAACAGTCCGGCCAAAGGATATAATCCGGTTGTCCGGATACACCCTAATCCAGGACTCCCTCACCCCCTTGGGGGGCGCACAAGGTGGCCGGCCGGCCCCCTCCTCCACCCCCTTATATACGGGGGAGGGGGCTCCCCATAGACACAAGTTGATTTTTTAGCCGTGTGCGGTGCCCCCTCCACAGAATTCCACCTCGGTCATATCGTTGTACTGCTTAGACGAAGCCCTGTGTCGGTAACTTCATCATCACCGTCATCACGCCGTCGTGCTGACGAAACTCTCCCTCGGCATCAGCTGGATCAAGAGTACGAGGGACGTGACCGACCTAAATGCGTGCAGATCGCGGAGGTGCCGTGCGTTCGGTACTTGATCGGTTGGATCGCGAAAATGTTCGACTACATCAACCGCATTTCATAACACTTCCGCTTTCGGTCTACGAGGGTACATAGACATACTCTTCCCCTCTCGTTGCTATGCATCTCCTATATAGATCTTGCGTGATCGTAGGAATTT
>NC_041386.1:515177800-515186148 GCF_002162155.2 Triticum dicoccoides
CACACACACTTTCAATCGGTGGGCCAGAGAGGCATATCTCACCAAGATGGATCGTAAAATGGACCAAGAATAATCCACCTTGGTCGTACAACCTCTCTCTTGTTGTTGGTCAAAGTGATGGGCGTCCATGCGACCCTAGGGATGGGCTAGCTCGCCAATAATCACGCAAGTAGCTAGTCCCCGAAGACAACCACTGCATGTGTGTGGCCCAAACATATGTATGGAGAGGTGTGTTTTTGAGTAACAATGGAACAACTTTGATGTGGCACCGTGATTTCGAACTAGAAATCCCCACACTGATTGAGGGTTAGGTTGACGATGCATATGTATGTTACACCACACTTCAAGCCAACGACGGGGATTCATGCATGCATGCATGCATAGTATATGCACTCAAACTTAAGTTCTGAATCTCACCATGACCTATACTACGATAACACGAACCAAATGAAGAATCCACCATGGTAACATATCTTGTTGTTGGTCAAGGTGATCATGATGTCCATGCGGTCCCATGAATATATACGCTTGTCGCCGATAACCACGTGAGGGAGTGTACCGTTCGAAGGTGACCACTACATGCATATGTATGGAGGTGATGCGTGCATGCATGTTTGAATACACAACATTGATGTGGCGTGTGCGTCAAAAATGGTACACTAGCTCCCCACACAGAGCGAGATCGGTTCATGATGTGTCATTGTACAAGCCACTTCGACTCGATGGGAGGGATTCATGTGTACACATTCATGTGTGTGTGCTCAAACTGCATCATGCATGTCATCCTAGAGCAAAAATAATAATCCCCTCCTAAGTCAAATTAACCTCTCTTGTTGTCAGGCAAAAAGTAGTGATGGACCAAGCGGGCCCATAGATGGAAAGCATCGATATTGCTGATAACCGCTTAAGTGGGTGCGAGAGGGTAAACACCACCGCTTTGCATGTGGGCCAAACATATATATGTTGAATACCCAAAATGTACAATTTGATGTGCCACATGCCTCAAAAACCGTAAACCATGCACCCACAAAGAGCGATGTTCATCAAGCGTACTACATATGATGGTCCCCTTCCCCCCTCTTCACCGCATACTATATGCTCCTGACGTAATATATGTACAACCCAAAAAAATCCTCATCAATGGTGAAATTAATTAACCTCTCCCGGTGTAGGTCAAAGTGATGCATGCATGCATCGACGATGGCCTCGTGGGCCCACAAATGGAAGCGTGACACATGAGTGTCCTAGCTAGGATATGCATGTGGCCCAAAAAGGTGTTGTGTGATGTTTGAATAGCCAATTTCACAATTTTGATGTGGCATGTGCCTCGGAAACCAAAAATTCCCAACACTGAGTGAGGTGTACTTGTTCACGGATGCGTACATATAGTATATATGCTAGTCCCCTCCCACCTCTTTGACGCATATTATATACGACCATAACACAAACAAAAAATATTCTACCTTGCTGGTCAAATTAACCTCACTGCCGGCTATTCGTCCAAGTGATGGACGATGACCTCGTCGGCCCACACAAAGCGTCACACGCGAGTATCAAGTGTCGTGTAGCACAAAAATCGACTGCATGTGGCAAAAACATTTATGTATGAAAGGGTTGTGTAATGTTTTAAATAATGATTTCACGACTCTGATGTGGCACCGGCCTTCCTAGCAAAACGGCCAACCCACACGGTGACTCACAACTCATAGTGTACTGCGAGCCACCCCCACCCCCAGACGCACACAGCCACACACACACACACCGCGAATCCACCGCAACTATGATGCATGTTAAATTAATTATCCCGCGATGAACATATATGTTACCAAAGGAGGGACATTTTAATTTCAAAAAATTACAGAGATCATTAAGATGTTTTAGTACATTAATTGATTGATTTTCTACGGGTATAATGTGCGAAAATCAAATTTGAGCTACATGCACACCTGATAGTGCACCTAAATGGATTGCAAAAACACATGTGTCTTTGGGTGCATGTTTACTCCCCGTGCAACAAATTTCAAAAATTGAGAATCTTGATTTCTAAATTCTAGTACATCCAAAACTTATTTGAAGTTCATAAACTTATCGTGTTGTCATATGGACACCAATAGAAAGTGGCATTATACTTTTTTGTCAAATTTGAGACTAGTTTTGATGTAATCTTTATCTAATTACAGATGGGAGATTATTAATAATGGGGAACCGATATCCAAAACAGACTATTTATTCGAACCATGAGCATTAGACTAATAATGGATACGTGCCATGATTCAGTTAAGCAATAAAGCGGCAGTATTAATCATCCAAATGGAAAAACAATATAAGTGCCGCCGCGCGACCCGTGTGCCATGCGAGCAGGCGTGAGTTGATGGGACGCATCTGCCACACAGGCAGACGGGGAGGCGTGCGTGCAGGTGTGTGAATTGACGGAGGCGTGATCGTTGCGTAGTGTCATCGGGAGGCATGCGAGTAGCTGTGTGAAATTTTGGTAGGCATGCCAGCAGTCCGGTGCGCAGGCTCACAGGGAGGCGAGCCATCACTTTGACCGCCGCCCACCTCTCTCCCACAACTTCCACTACTCCATATTAATGGTGCGCCTGAGCGGCCGCACCCCCCATCCTCGCTACACACAAAATCCTCTCTCTCTCCTCTTGCATCCTCGATGCCGCTCTCAGTCCTCAAAGACGTCTGTGTATGAGGATGCCGCCGAGGCGCCCCATCGGAGGGAGTGGCGAAAGCACTGGAGCACGGCATGGAGATGGAGACAGAGGTTGCCGTCACCGTCGGTGAGTTATCGCTGCACCCTGACGTCGTCGACGGCGTCGAGCTTCCACAGCCGGAGGCGGAGTTCCACACCGACTCCGACGACCACTCTAGCGACGACTCCACGACCACTCTGGTGATGACTCCGACGATGACGGAGAGCTGGTTAGTCATGTATACCCATTTATGTGTCAAATAGATCATAGGGTTTCTCTGGTTACTCCTACCTCCCCCTTTCTGGAATAGAAATCATGTGGTTATGTTCTCCCAATCCATGAAATCTGAGTAAGTTTCGTTAGATCTGTGTAGTGTATTGATTGTTTGAATGGCACAGGTGATAAGTGATTAGTTCTTTCATCTGTGCAAATGATTTCTGCTAGTAATCCGACTAGGGTTAGTGTTTGTGCTAATAATTCCAAGCCAGGGCTTGACAATTGATTTTGAATGACCTACATATGTTTGTGCCATTATTTTCTTCAAGATTGGTCTGTACATAAATGATTGTGCTTAAAAATCAAACCATAATATCTGGATATGTATAAATAAATAGCCATAAATTCCTAATCCTACTTCACGGCATGTAATCATTGATTTCATGGCAAATTTGTTTTACTTTGTGTAGGTGTTGTCTGACAATGTGGACAGCGAGGATAAAAATGGCCAGAGGAGGTACAACAGGTAAATCCTAAGGGAGCTTTATGCGGGAATGCATAACCGGCGTATTAGGACCTAGAACGGTGGCTATGGATGCCCATTTTGCAACCAGAAGCTTCACGACGCGTATCTAATTGTTCTGACGCATGCAAGAGGACGGGCCGTTGGCTCCTTCAAGAAGAAGTATTCTCACAGGGTAGCGCACGTCGCGTATGCCGAGTACCTGGAGAAGCTTCAGGATCGTGCCGGTTGCATGTGAGATGAGATGTGGGATGGATCAAACTATGTACGCTTGAGTATGCTTAATGCGGTTGAACTATGTACTTATGGTTGAACTATGCTTATCTACGTGTATGCTTATTATCTATATCTAAGTACGTTAAATATTTACTCAAAATTTGGTAAAAATTACAAAGGGGGACCAATAAACCAGGACGGAGGTAGTACGTCAATCACACACGGTTCCCAAAATTGTAACCGTGTGCAATGACTTTCATTTTGCCTGTTGCGTCAATCACACATGGTTCGCTCTAGGAAACCGTCGCCCCCAAAATTCTATGCGGGACAGAAAACTCTCACCACCCAATTCAAAAAAAAAAGAAAACCCTCACCAGCCACACATCACAAAACCCCTCACCCAGCCACCCACCCCCTCGGCCCCTCCGGAACGTTACCTGTTCACACATACACAAGCTCATCCGCATCTATGCCATGGCACCGCCTATCGTGGTAGTAAACACTTAGCTTGATGCCTGCCGCCGCCAGGTTGCCGGCAAAGCCCACCGCATTTCACCACTTTCGCTTGCCGCCGCCTATCGCTATCGACTTTCTCGACGCTGCTCGTGGTCGACCTAGCTCTGCTCGGTTGGTGAATCTGCCATATTGAGGGTTCTTTCTCATGGACAGCAAGGTAAATAATTTAATGAGATATTATCTCATCTCTTATCCCAGTTCATGTGCCTCCTTTAATCACCCGGGAGAAATCGCCGTGAATTCATTTTTATTCGAGCTGATTTGAGGGTTTTCTTTCATTCATAGAATGTAAAGTGTGCCGACACTTCAGGACTTTGAAACCTCCGCCAGAGATTCCATCTCACCGTAGCAGATAACTTGAGGACGCTCGCGGTATATTCAATCTCACCCTAAATCGGTTGGAACGGCCTACTTTCCTGAACATATTCTAAATATTGTTACATTTGGATAAAAGGTGCCACATGCACCATATACGCCAAAGGGGATTCCCCCCCTCTTCTTCTTTCTATATTAGGAAAATTAATGATGTATTGTTCTTTCGATTACTCTCATATTTCCATGACATCATGTTTACCCTATCTGTTTAATTTGGGCCCATATTTGCATGTTACCATATTTTCTTTAACAATTTGGGCCCATATTTGCATGTTGTACAGTTCTTTCAATTTGGGCCCATATTTGCATGTTGTACAGTTCTTTCAATTTGGGCCCATATTTGTATGTTACCATATTTTCTTTAACAATCCTACCATTTTCTGCAGAACATCCCTTGCTATGCAACAGATTATGTAGTGCACAATTTTTCCCTTTCGATGAAGGCTCCACGTAAGTCATACTGCACACAAACCATGGATTTACAATCATTGCTACTGTAAGACTTGATGAACGTCGTGACTCCTATTTTGGCACTGGCTTTTGGAAATAAATTGCAAAGTCTTATGTACTGAAAGCTGGCATTAAAATTGCAGTTCACATAAAATGGCCTGGTCATGGGATATATGCTAACTTCCCCGACAAAATCATCCGTCCAGACTTTGTTTGAAGTAAGTTTTCTTTTCAACTGTCTGCATGTGGACTAACCTAGCAATGCCAAATGAATTGTGTAGTATTTAAGCAACCAATTGTTATTCCCTTTTATTACTATATTCCTACCTAATAACATCTAGTTACCAATACACTTTTCTATTGCCCTGTTTTAACTAAATATTCCCTGTACTCCCATTTCTTTCAGAAAGCGCTGCTGACAAGGAGACTCCGGAGGTGGAGAACGGGGCTGCCAACAAGCGGAGGCGGGGCGAGCTAGAACCGCAAGCGACTCTAGCAGGCCTAGACTTCATCAGCAGCCTCCCCGATGATATGTTGAGAGTCATCATCTCCCTCCTCCCAATCAAATATGTGGCGCGAACAACCGTCCTTTCTCGGTAGTGGCGCCCCCCATGGCTATCGCAAAATCTTGGATGCATTCTCCAAGATCCTCGACAGTTACGTTGGCCCAACCAAAGGCCTTAGAATGGGCAAGTTCAGTTCCGACGGCAAGGACCGAGCCAAGCTTGACGAGTGGTTCCGATCCCCCGCCCTAGATCATCTCGAGGATCTCACTTTTGATGATGGGCATATGCGGTCACTGCCAACGTCCACACTCCGCCTCCCGCCCACGCTGCACGTCGCCATGTTCATGAACTACCATTCCCCAACCCCCCTTAATGACGTGCCCGCTCTTATTCTACCACGATTGAAGCATCTCGAGCTCGTCGTCATCTGCCACTCAAATGGTGACATGGAGCGCCTACTCCGTGGTTGTACTGCACTCGCGTACCTTCGTCTTCAGGCGATCAATGTGTTGAGTACCTTCCACATCACCTCCATGACTCTTCGGACTATTTATGTATGTTGCTGGTGCGGCAGGAAGACATCACAAGATGTGTACCATGGTATTATCATTGAGGACACACCTGCACTTGAGAGATTACTTGTAGTTGATCAAGAAGGTCTAACAAGAATCAATGTCATTTCTACCGGAAATTGACAGTGGTGGGCTAATCGTCTCACAAATACTCCGAACTTGTTATTGGATCCGCACCCGTTCAGGTACAACAGTCGCCTTCTACCTATCCTTCTATGAATTAACATTATTTCTAATTTTGAAGATGTTTGTTCGTCTGTCATTCAGAAAATGATTCCGACAAGCTTGACCATGAAACTACGCACAGTGAAGGTCTTGGCACTAGAATCTATCGGCCCCAACCTAGAGCAAGTTGTCAGTTTCCTGAGATGCTTTTCGTGCCTGGAGAAGCTATATATCGAGGTGATGTTCCTTTCTTATTAAATGTTAACCATAAGGGAGTTCATGTTTTCTTAGGGAACTTTTCATCCACTCCAACCTCTTGTGAAGAAGGCTACATTTTTCTAAAATGTAATCAAATGCACAAGTTAATCATGTCAGATTGAAGATGGCATGTTAGTAGATATTACAAATCCTGCAAAAAATAGGCATGTAGTAATGTTCAAAACTGCATGTAGGCAATAACATGTTTTCTTATTTTGCTGATAAGATTAGGCCCAGTGGTGGATAATGTGATATAATATAACAATCACATAGAATGCCTAGATCTGCATCTCTCAGAATTTACTTTGAACTCCTACCGAGGGACCTTACCGGAGATCATATTCGCCAGGTTCTTTGTTCTCAGAGAAAGGGTGCTGAAGGAAATGAGGTTTGCCCTACATTTATTTCGCAAAAATGAATGGTTTGTTGATTAGCGCGGGCGCCAGCGGCAGAATGGAGTAGGCTCCAAAAATGTTGAATTTCATTTTGGAACTTCACATGACAGAGTAATCGGAAGTCATCGTGTCAGCCCCATACATGAATTCTCAGTGGCTGACCCCTTTACAAAAATTGTGAGGTTTTGAAAGCAGACATGGAAGCGGTGATATTAGTTTGAACCTCTGTGATATCCATGTTCAGCGGATCAGCGCGAACGTTTGCAGCTGATGAGCTGAATTTCATTTCTAATATAAGTTTGAACCTTGTAATCCTCGAATTTGATCCATATAACTCTGGAGTTTGAACCTTGTAACATTTCGAGCTTTTGTGGTACAATCGTTGAAATGGCATCGTATGAGACTCGTATATTGCTAACACTATATTGACCTTAATATGCAATGGTCTTAGATTTTATTAACCATTCTTGAATCAGTTTCCCTTGTCGATCTCACAGCACACGATCTATATAGCTAACTCGACTGCGATCTTCGGCATTATTGCACACCATTCGTTTCTTCCATCGTGTGCACTGTAGATCGCAATGATTAATTATCACACTTGAGTGTCCATCATCACCCTTATGTGTAACTTTGACCTCATCATCACCCACGGGTAAACTTATGACCGAAGTCATTCCACACACTTTGTTTTTACAAAGCTTTTTGCCAATAAACGCCCACGATTTATCCCTCTTCTAGCCGGTGCGTGGCCAAACTAGCCGGTCATGAAGCTTGCGTGGTAAATAGTGCGGCAATGCGGGAACAGGCTCAGCAATGATACATTTGGCACCTCTTCAAGCCCACGCGCGCGGTGTGGTGTTGTCAAGCATGCACTCGAATCCATGGCTATGAACGCCGTGACAAGATGTTGTCGGCGTCCTAGGAACGGGGGTCCCCAGACTTGCCTGCCTGCGGCCCATGGCGTGGCTCCAAGAGCGGCCCTGTACGGCCCATCTTCACCAGCAAACACTCAAGACCCTCACGAGGGGCCAAGCCTCGCGAGCCGGACGACGCAAGACCTCCTTGGGGGTGGCCTCACCAGGCTGGCTCGCAAGGGGCGGAGAGATCAAAGCAAGGGGCACCTCGCAAGGTTCCTATGACGGAAGCCATGACGACCAGGGCCAGGCGGGTGCCACCGTGCAGTGTCCTCGTTTCCTCTTTGGTGCTAAAGAGGCAAGCGCAGGCGCGGAGTCCCGAGGCGTCAAGCAAAGGTTTCCATATTGTCGGTGTACAAAAATAGGGGCTCTCCTTTTGACCCCTTTACTTGTGCATGGGCAGTCAGAGCCACGCGCCGCGGCCACACTTAGCAGGGCAGAGGAGGGAAGCCCGAGAGAAGCCGAAGCATGAGACGACCAAGGAGATGCCAACACCGGACGCACAGGAGGGCAAGAGGGCAAGGTGGACTCCCTTGG
>NC_041386.1:515186296-515247842 GCF_002162155.2 Triticum dicoccoides
CTTGCTGGGGCGACTTACCTGATGCCAGCGGAGTGAACCACCCTTGAGGCCACCGACTCCAATCCAACCAACTGCGTTGGAACCAAGGCTCAGGAGGCGCCTCTGTGGTGGCATGAAATTCTTCGTCAAGCTCATAAATATATGAGTTCAGATGAGGACTAGAAGACGGCGACCATGGGCAGGATCCTCGCCGAGGAAATCCACAAGACCCCTGGCAAGATCCTTTTTGGGGATGACAGCAACGCCCCGGCAAGACCCTTGCCGAGGGCATCAGCAGGGCCACTGTCAGGCCCGCACCAGGTAAGACTCCACCACCGTTTGCATGCAGCTGCCAGTCCAACCAGCTGGGCAGGCACCTGCGTGGCAACATGCAGCTTCCAGGCCAAATCAGCAAGCACTTGCGTGGCGGCATGTAGAACTTCCTAAAGGCCCTACCACCGCGCCACCTCAGCTGCCTGCCTGCCTACATGGCGCTGCATGCATCGCTAGCCTGGGCGTGTGTCAAAGCGAGGTGAAGCGGCGATGGACGGGACGAGGCTCGTTCCCCACCCCCGATAAAGCTAATGGGCACCTACATAGTGCATTTAATGCGCTTTGTCCCGTAATGCCGTGTGATAAGCTCGCGCACTGTAGGCCTTTCCACCTCCTGTGTGCCACTGTGGCAGCCGCTTTTTCCTATAAAAAGGATTCGGCTTTTTGGAATGGGATGGCCACCATAGCTAGTTCAGAAAGCTCAAGAACACTCAATACATCCACCAACGCAAGACTAGGGTTTTACGCATCCTCGCGGCCCGAACCTGGGTAAACGATCTGTGTGCTTGCTCCTAAACCTGCTCTTCTCACGACCCCGCGCCCGCCGACCGTAGAAGGGAACCCAATGATCCCATAGGTGTCGTTCCCACCGACATCTTTGGCGTGCCAGGTAGGGGGTGCAACTGTGAGAATCTGGTCTAGCGACCGGCTTAGCAGTTCCTCGTGGCCATGGCTTCCCGAGAAGAAGACATCCAAGGGAACGACGCCGCCTGCAAGCGCGAAGGACGCCGGTGCGGCGACAGGAAAGCTAAGTCGTACGAAACCTTCAGCAATTTCATTTTTATATATGAGGTTATTGTCCTCGGAGGTCCTACCCTATGTGTGAAAGCCTGCGCGCAAAGGGGCCCTTCCGCAAATGGGCAACGCCCTTGTTTTGTTTTCGAGTCCGCTCAACAGCTCAAGCGGCCGCGTCGAGAGTGGCAGGGTAGCCTTCTGCAATTGGCAACACTCTCAATTCTGACTCGAGTCAAGCTCGACAGTTCGAGCAGCTGCGTTGAGCACGGTAAGGTGGTTCGCTCGGCAGCAAGCACACCCGGCAGGCCATTGGAGATCCGTCCTCAAGGTGCCGCCCTGGGTTTACGCACCGGCAAGCCTACCCATTTAACATAGGGTAAACATACAAAGGGAAGATCGAACAAGAAGATAACATTCATTGTACCAAAAGTGCTGCAGAGTTATATTACATCAATTGTTGTTGCGGTTCTAACTAAAGATAAAACCAGTCTTGGTCATGAACTTGCAACGGCAGTCGGAAATGGGGTGCCTAATCTCGGCGCTGGCCCTCCACCCTCTCGATTTCACCGATGCGGCTGATAATGGGCTTGATACGCTCCTTGAGCACCGCGAGGTCCACACCCGCCGGCAAGCTGTCCAGCGCGGCATCCAAATCGAGGTTGGGGCTCCAGTATGCCATCTTGTTGAGAAGCTTGGTCATGGCACCCTGGCAAAGCCTCTGGGCCTCATTGGCTAGCGAGGCCGCCCAGTTGGCATGAAGCCGCTCCAAGGCACCGACAACCCTCTCAAAGAACAGGGTCAGGCTGCCGTTGGCACTCAAGTTTGGCTCCGGGGCGTACCTCACATCCGGTATCCCCATGGCAGCCAGCTGCGTGGTGGCCTTGTCAGCAGCGGCGGAGAGGCGATTGAGCCAGCGGTTCTCGCCCTCCACGTGCTCCTTGTGGGTAAGGGCGTCGTCCTTCCGCTTCTCGGTCTCCAGGTTCTTGGTCAGGGTCTCCTCCCGAGCCTTGCTCTCCGACAACATCCCCTCGAGACCCTCTAGCTTCAGCCTAAGGTCTTTGATGGAGTTGCAGGCCTCGGAGAGCTCCCCATCCCTGCTGAGGACTGCGCCCTGCGCCTCCATCAGAGCGCTGTGGAGCGTGTCCTTATCCTTGGACAGCGCTATAGGCCTGGTTTTTCAGCCCGCCCCGCTCCACCTCCAGCTCCTTCATCTCGTCGGCGTGAACCTAGGCTTGGGCATTGAGTGCCTCCCTGTGCCTCTGCTCCAACCCCTGGGTCCGCTCCACGACGAGCTTCTACACCTCCTCATCCTTGCCACGGAGCGTTGCGGAAAGCTTCTCCTCACGCACAACAAGGTCCTCCTCCTCGGAGTTCAGCACGACCTGGTGCTGGGCTCGAGCGGCCTCGGCTGCGGTGGCCAAGCTCTCCGCCGTCTCCTGGGCCTTCTCAATGCCGGCCTGCTTCATGGTGACCTCCACCTCGCGCTTGGCCAGCTTGCCCTGGGCGACCTTCAGCTCCTCACAAGCTTGGCGGAACCAAGTCTGCGTCTCCGCGACGCGTACCTTGAGGTCCGCCTCCGCCTTGTCCACCGTTGCTGCCCTGGACTTGGCCTTGTCCAAGCGGGAGCGGTGGAGCACCTGGAGCTTCCGGAAGATGGCACCCATGGCCTGGAGAAGCCGCTCCTCTTGAGAACCCTCACCACCGGTGCTCGGCGGCGGCAAGCACCTCTTGGTCGAACACCTCTCCCTCGGTTGTCGCCCTGGAGCTCGACAACCCTGGGAGGTGAACGAAGAGGTCGTCGCTCACCCTCAGGTACCTACCAGAGCCATAGGCAGTAGAGGAGGAAGGTTGGTCATCAGCCCCCTCCTCCTCGGCAATGGGCTCACCGGCCTCCCCGGCAGGTCCCTTGCCGGCCTCCTCAGCAGTTGCCTTGCCGGGCTCCCTGGCAGGCCCCTTGACGGCGTCCTTGGCAGCGCCCTTGGCGGCCTCTTCGGCGGCGGTCTTCTCGACCTCCGCTGTGGCATTCTTGGAGACATCCTTGATGACGGTTGAAGGAAATATGCCCTAGAGGCAATAATAAAGTTATTATTTATTTCCTTATATCATGATAAATGTTTATTATTCATGCTAGAATTGTATTAACCGGAAACATAATACATGTGTGAATACATAGACAAACAGAGTGTCACTAGTATGCCTCTACTAGACTAGCTCGTTAATCGAAGATGGTTATGTTTCCTAACCATGAACAAAAGAGTTGCTATTTGATTAACGGGATCACATCATTAGGTGAATGATCTGATTGACATGACCCATTCCATTAGCTTAGCACCCGATCGTTTAGTATGTTGCTATTGCTTTCTTCATCACTTATACATGTTCCTATGAATATGAGATTATGCAACTCCCGTTTGCCGGAGGAACACTTTGTGTGCTACCAAACGTCACAATGTAACTGGGTGATTATAAAGGTGCTCTACAGGTGTCTCCAACGGTACATGTTGGGTTGGCGTATTTCGAGATTAGGATTTGTCACTCTGATTGTCGGAGAGGTATCTCTGGGCCCTCTCGGTAATGCACATCACATAAGCCTTGCAAGCATTGCAACTAATGAGTTAGTTGTGAGATGATGTATTACAGAACGAGTAAAGAGACTTGCTGATAACGATATTGAACTAGGTATTAAGATACCGACGATCGAATCTCGGGCAAGTAACATACCGATGACAAAGGGAACAACGTATGTTGTTATGCGGTCTGACCAATAAAGATCTTCGTAGAATATGTGGGAGCCAATATGAGCATCCAAGTTCCGCTATTGGTTATTGACCAGAGACATGTCTCGGTCATGTCTACATTTTTCTCGAACCCATAGGGTCTGCACGCTTAAGGTTTCGATGATAGTTATATTATGAGTTTATGAGTTTTGATGTACCGAAGGCTGGTGTAATCCTCAGCGTGGGGATGAGGGGCATGCTCATCGCAGATGGTACCAAGCGCCTAGTTGGCCTTCATCCTGAGGTCCCAAGCATGCGAGCATGCTTGCGCTATAGTGTCTGCCGGCGAAGTGCCTCCTCCCTGCTTTGCTGCGCGAAGGACTCGGTGCTGAAGACCCGCTGTTGAAGAGAGAGCAGCTCGGCACGGGCGGAGGCCAGCTTGGCCTGCACCGAGATCAGGGCGGCAGCGGCGGCTTTCCTGCGTTGTTCCGCCTCAGCCAGCCCTGACCTGAGGCCAGCGGTCCTGCCCACACCTTCGGCTTCCACAAGCTTCAGCTACAGGTCGTACC
This sequence comes from Triticum dicoccoides, assembly GCF_002162155.2. Taxonomy (NCBI): domain Eukaryota; kingdom Viridiplantae; phylum Streptophyta; class Magnoliopsida; order Poales; family Poaceae; genus Triticum; species Triticum dicoccoides. The sequence goes on from NC_041386.1 coordinate 515,190,630, forward strand.
TGCCAGCAAGATCCGTGCGAGCCTCGGGGACCCTGTGGTCGAGCTCCTCCTAGGCCCTGTCCTCACGCACCCCGACAGCATCCTCTGCTTGGGCAACTTGGCGCTCCCTCGTCTCCAACTGCTCGAGCTCAAGGCTGCGCTCCGTGGCCTCCAGCAACAGTGCTTCCGAAGGCCGGGAAAATGGCCCCTGCGCCCCTCGGCGGCCGTGCGGCGATTTTCCGCCTCCCTGGCCTTCTCCAAGGCCGGGAAAATGGCCTCTCGCGAGGTTGTCAGGGATGCCTCGGCCTTTGCATCGGCGTGCTCGCGCTGGAGGCGCCCGAGGTTGATAGCCACCTTCAGGCGATGCCACTCGTCCACTAGCCAAAGGCCTTCGGCTTCAAGGCGAGCGTCAATGTCCGCGAGTTCATCGCACCCATTGCCTCCTGAAAGAGCTCGTGGCGGACGACACTCTGCTCGTGCGCAACCTTAAGCACGCAACTGGATCCGTCCCCCGCAGCGGGGGTGGCCGACGGGATCCGGAGCGGCTCTCCCCCCTTCTGCAGGGGGCTGGGGGCTGGCGTCTCCCGGGATGCCAACCGGGCTTCGGCAGAGGCCCGGATGGGCCGAGGCCTATCGCTCGAAGAAGGAGCCAGGATCGAGGTCATCCAGCCGCCGTCCACAACCAGAGGAGGAGCCCTAGGCACACTTGCCACACCCCAGGCAAGGCCACGAAGGAGAGATGGTAAGGGCGCAGGCTCCAGGCGCCAGGCTAGCATGTTTGCCTCTTCGACCGACCTAGCGTCAGGTGCGGCATGCTAGCTTGGGGAGAAGGTTGCTTCCCGGGAGATTCGCCGCCTTAGCAGAAGGGACCCCGAGGAGCCACAGTCAGGAGGAGAAGTAGCACTCGAGAAATTACAAAGACATTGTACTCACACGTCTATGGCGATATACTTCCTCTGCTTCAACGGTCGGAAGGCATCACTGCTGATCACGTCGAAGTCCAGACGGGGCCGACCGAAGCGTTGGACGCAGCAACCAGCGCGGGGCACGGTTGGTGAGGCTCCCGAGGAGACGGCCTCGGTAGTGCTGGGCTGAGGAGAGCCCTCGGGCACCGCCTCATGATGGCCCGCTGAGACCTTGGAAGCTTCGGCCTCAAGAGCAGCGGATTGCATCGCCCCCTCAGCTGTCACCCATAGGGAAGAGTCACGGGCTCCTGGGAATGGCACCTCGGGAGCCTCGAGCAGCGTCGATGCCTCAGCACCCGCGCCTTCGGCCTCCAGCGGTACTCGCCCCCTTGCGTCCACTCTTGGGGAAAGTTCGGCGCTGGCGGCAAGGAGGGGGACCACGGAAAACAGGGTTCTCGCGTGGCCCCTCAAGGCCGACTAGACTCAGCCCCGCGAACTCCACCCTGTTTGAGCAGCAGTACAAAAGACATCCCTCCTGCGACATGTCAGCTGGCAAGGGGTCGCCCGTCAAGACCTCGAGCACCGTTTTTCATGCCTCGAGCAGAAGCCCCGCATCCTGAAGCCTCATGCGATCCTGGCCACCAGACAGGGCCCACATCGGCCGGGAATGGCGCTGGAGTGGGGCGCCATGGTGTTGAAGGAACTCCTTCATCACCATTTGTGCAGTCACGCCGAGATCTTTCAGCATCTTCAACCGGAGCCAGGTGAAGGCAAGGCAGGGGTCCGCGAGCTTCTCGTGGCCCCAGCCGGAGCTGGGAACAGCGGGCACCGAGGGAGGGCGAGAGCAAGGGGCTGAGCACACCAACGTCCACATACACCCACCATTCCTGAAACTCGCTTATGGATGATGGAAGCTCAAAATCAATCCCTGAGCCAGCCGTCGCGGCCACGGCCTGGAAGCTCAAGCATCCCGAGCATTGATGAGGGCTAGTCAGGTGCAGCAAGAAGAAATGGCACAGTAGGGCCACGGAGGGGGGAATGCCCACCATCACCTCGAAGACGACAGTGAAGACGACAAGAAGGGGGACTGATTGGGGATCCGGGTGCAACATATGGATCTGATAGTGGGAGAGCATGGCATTGAAGAAGGTAGAGAAATGAGGAACCAGGCCAGCCCACAGGGCGTCGATGAAGAATGGAACCTCGGTGGCTGTCCTATCGACAAAGGCGCGAGATGCGGGCTGGGCCGTAGTCCTCCCCCATTCGTTGAAGACAGTGGCGAGCGCAGGGCAAACCTTGTCTATGGCTTCCTAGTTGAGCACAAGTGACCGACCAATGACGGGTTCAACCGCCGGGGGTGGCCCGGCTGAAGACTGAGACTTCTTCTTTTCCTTCTCCGTTCGCCGGGGCGCCATGGCAACATGGAGGGACAAGCTCGGGACAGATTGGAAGGGGAGGTTATTGTTCTGGAAAGGCAGGAGAGTTAGAGGGGCGCATCACCAGCAATGGGGGGATAACTATGTAAGTCACGGTGGCCGCCTAGCCAGGCGGATATCAAGGCTGCATGGGGATGTGGAGACGCCCACGTCCAATCGACCGCCACATGTCAAACGAGGCCACAAACTGTTGGGGCCCGCGGCGCTCCGCACTTTACCCTTGGCTTTGCCTCGAAGCCAAGTCCGAGCGTTCCTTGGGCTCTGGGGCTACTGTCGGCGTCCTGGGAACGAGTGTCCCCAGACTTGCCTCCCTGCGGCCCATCTTCACCAGCAAACGCTCAAGACCCTCACGAGGGGCCAAGCCTCGCGAGGCGGATGATGCAATACCTCCTCGGGGGTGGCCTCACCAGGCTGGCTCGCGAGGGGCGGAGAGATCAAGGAAAGGGGCACCTCGTAAGGTTCCTATGATGCAAGCCATGACGACCAGGGCTAGGCGGGCGCCAGCGTGTGCAGTGTCCTCATTTCCTCTTTGGTGCTAAAGAGGCAAGCGTAGGCGCGGAGTCCCAAGGCGTCAAGCAAAGGTTTCCATATCGGTGCAACGAGACCAAGACCAGCAGGACAGTAGGACGGAGGTCACCGTGGAGCCCAGGACGGTGTCACCACCAGAGCCTTTCGCAGGCGAAGACCATCTTTTGTCAGGATAGCTTGTACTAGCTGTCTCCCTTCAAATTGGCCGTTGTGGGATCCCTTCCCGCCTAATATTCGGGAAGAGGACTCGGGCCTCTATATATAGGACTAGCCTCCACCATAGGGAGGGGGATCTCACCTTGGACCGGATCTATTCCACCAAGGCCACAACACAAACTCACCAAGCACAAGAGCACCTTTCCACAGGAGGCTGTTCTTCCCTTGTAACTGTTCATCCTCGGCCCGAGAGGCAATCCACCACACCACACTGGAGTAGGGTATTACACAACATCGGTGGCCCGAACCAGTATAAATCTTGTGTCCCTTTGTTCTGCGAGTTCAACGCGCTGAGCCTTGAGATCGTGGTGAGGGCAAGAGCTAGAGGGAGGAGAGATCTTCATGTGCACCCCAGTGTTCGAACCTCAAGGCTTTTGCCAGAACCCGAAATCCGACAGACGTGACAATTATAGGCCAGCCGGCCCCCATTTATTACAGCAGCCATTTAACCCTTGTGTCTCTTCAACCTTTCGATCGCGCCCCACCATTGCAAGAAGCACACCCACCACGAGAAATTCTTAGAGGGTATCATGCACGGCTCCAATGGCGCTCCGAGCGGCCGCCGCCGACGAGCCGCAGTTCACCATGAGTGTCGTGGTGGACACCCGCAGAAGGTTCTTGGACCTCTCTGTGGTGTACACCGATGACCCGGTCTGGGTGGAGCACTCCATCCAGATCATGGAGCTGCTGCTTGCCGCGGAAAAGTACAAGGTGGTCGGGTTCGACCTCGAGTACACCCGCACTCGTGCCGGGTCTCATCCCAAGGTCGTTGTCGCCAAGATGTGCGTGCGCCACCACGTCCTCGTCTACCACTACTGCCTGGTCACAAGGCCTTGCGAGAGTTTCTCCAGGTTTGTCAACAGCCCCCACTACATGTTCGCTATGGTGGACATCACCAACGATGTAAAGGCACTCGAGAATTCGGGCATCGCCTGCCAGAATCTTGTCAACATCCAGGTCCAATACAAGATCTGGGGCAGGAAGGAGCATGAGAAGGACTCACTGCTTCACCTCACCGAGGCCATCATCGACCCCTACTATAGCGACATGAAGGATTCGTGCAACAAGGGCAAGCGTGCCTGGCACTTGGCCTGAATGGAGAAACTCGACAAACCTCATGTCGTGTATGCGGCCAAGGAGGCGTACACAAGCTACGACATATGTACATGCGGATCGTTGACATGTGGAAGTGCCTCCTTCCCCAAAACGGCGAGGGATCCAGCCGGAAGCAGAGCAATGGCAAGTGTCGTCGCAACAATAACTAGATGATTAGATCCTCGTTTCTTCTACTTTAGTATGCATGTAATTGCTTACTTTGGTGTGTGGAAATGTTATGTGTAGTCACTTGTGTAATTGTATGCTTAATTTGGTTATGCAATGTTGCCTTTTTAAGTATATATGTTGATGCTCTGTAGACAGAGCATAGATGTTGTGCAGACAAAGAAAATCACATCGCACATGGACTAAACAGTGGAACCCGTCGGTGATGTTTTCATTAATCACTCACAATTGTATACCAGCAATCGTTTTCTGACAACACACATGGCTTGTTAGCAGTAATTGTCTGTGTTGTTATTGGTCTTCGCAAACGTTTCCGATTACAGACATGTTTGCCTCGTATCACACACATCTTGTTCATTCGAACCGTTTCTGCTCTCATGTCTCAACGCAAACAGTTCATCTGAGTGAACCACATGCTGTATATTGCACACACCTTTGATCTGGATGACCGTTTCTTTTGTGTTTCCTAAGCACAAACGGTTCATCTAAGTGAACTGTATGTTGTGCATCGCATACACCTTCATTTGGCTTCCCGTTTCTTTTGTTCCTCCTCATCACAAATGGTTAATTGAGCGTAACCGTATGCCCTGCATCGCACACGCAACTAAAATATGAACTGTGTTTGATGCATCCTCCATCGCAAACATTTTGCACCTTTTTTGAAGGTTTTTTAAAACACGGTTTGCAATTATGGCATCGCACGCAGTTTCGTTGAAGGGTCTCTAATCGTAGTGTCGCGTTAGCAGCAACCTGTAGTAGTGAATGGATAGTAGGGAAGAAAACAAAGCATGAAATAATTCACATTTATGTTGTATAACCAAACAGAATAGTAGGACATAATTTCACATATATGATGGCTAATTAAACATGATAGCCTAACACAATTTCACATGTATGATGGCTAACTAAACAGGATAGAATGACATACTTCAAAATATGATGACTATGTAAACAGGATGACATGATATAACTATACAATGTGTCTATTAAAGTGGTTGGCATGCCACAAATCACAAACATGTCGTCGATGGAAACATGATGGCATGATATAATTCACGGATAGAATGACATAATTCAAAATATGATGATTATGTAAATAGGATGAGATGATATAACTATATTATGTCTTTAGAAAATGGGTTGGTGATACATCTCCAACGTATCTATAATTTTTTATTGTTTCATGCTATTATATTATCTGTTTTGGATGTTTAAGGGCGTTACTAAACACTTTTATATTATTATCAGGACTAACCTATTAACCGGAGGCCCAGCCCAAATTGTTATTTTCTTGCCTATTTCAGTGTTTCGAAGAAAAGGAATGTCAAATGGAGTCCACACCCTCATCAGACTTATTTTTGGAATGGAAGCAATCCAGGAGACTTGGAGTAGACATCAGGGAAGCTTCGAGGAAGCCACGAGGCAGGGAGGCGCGCCCTACCCCCCTGTGCGCGCCCCCACCCTCGTGGGCCCCTCGTGTCTCCCCTGACCGACTTCTTTTACCTATCTATGTCCATATACCCTAAAAACATCGGGGAGCATAATAGATCGGGAGTTCGGCCGCCACAAGCCTCTGTAGCCACCGAAAACCAATCTTGACCTGTTCCAGCACCCTGCCGGAGGGGGGAATCCCTTTCTGGTGGCCATCTTCATCATCCCGACGCTCTCCATGACGATGAGCTAGTAGTTCTCCCTCGGGGTTGAGGGTATGTACCAGTAGCTATGTGTTTGATCTCTCACGCTCGTGTTCTTGAGTCGGCACAATCTTGATGTATCACGAGCTTTGCTCTAATAGTTGGATCTTATGATGTTTCTCCCCCTCTACTCTCTTGTAATGGATTGAGTTTTCCCTTTGAAGTGATCTTATCGAATTGAGTCTTTGAGGATTTGAGAACACTTGATGTATGTCTTGCATGTGCTTAGGTGTGGTGATAATGGGATATCACGTGATCCACTTGATGTATGTTTTGGTGATCAACTTGCGAGTTATGTGACCTCATGAACTTATGCATAGGGGTTGACACACGTTTTCGTCTTGACTCTCCAGTAGAAGCTTTGGGGCACTCTTTGAAGTTTTTGTGTTGGTTGAATAGATGAATCTGAGATTGTGTGATGCATATCGTATAATCATACCCATGGATACTTGAGGTGACATTGGAGTATCTAGGTGACATTAGGGTTTTGATTGATTTGTCTCTTAAGGTGTTATTCTACTACGAACTCTATGATAGATTGAACGGAAAGAATAGCTTCGTGTTATTTTACTACGGACACTTGAATAGATCGATTAGAAAGGATAACTTTGAGGTGGTTTCGTACCCTACAATAATCTCTTCATTTGTTCTCCTCTATTAGTGACTTTGGAGTGACTCTTTGTTGCATGTTGAGGGATAGTTATACGATCCAATTATCTTATTATTGTTGAGAGAACTTGCACTAGTGAAAGTATGAACCCTAGGCCTTGTTTCAATGCATTGAAATACCATTTGTGCACACTTTTATCATTAGTTACCTTGCTGTTTTTATATTCTCAGATTACAAAAACCTTTATCTACCATCCATATTGCACTTGTATCACCATCTCTTCGCCTAACTAGTGCACCCATACAATTTACCATTGTATTGGGTGTGTTGGGGACACAAGAGACTCTTTGTTATTTGGTTGCAGGGTTCTTTGAGAGATACCATCTTCATCCTACGCCTCCCACGGATTGATAAAACTTAGGTCATCCACTTGAGGGAAATTTACTACTGTCCTACAAACCTTTGCACTTGGAAGCCCAACAATGTCTACAAGAAGAAGGTTGTGTAGTAGACATCAAGCTCTTTTCTGGCGCTGTTGCCGGGGAGGTTAGCGCTTGAAGGTGTATATTTAGATCTTGCAATTGAATCTTTTTGTTTCTTGTTTTATAACTAGTTTAGTCTATAAAATAAAATTACAAAAATGGAATTGAGGGTACCTAATATTCTTCATCTTTTTAATGTCTTTCGTGAAAATAAGGATTCCGATAATTGTGCCAAAGTGTTAGAAGATGAATGCATTAGAATGTTTGGTACTAAATCTTTGAATGATGAGCATGATTGCAATGTTGTTAGTATAAATTCCTTGAATATCCATGATGGTAATGATATGCAAAGCCACAAGCTTGGGGAAGCTATGTTTGATGAAGATGATTTTTTTTGTCTCCCAAGTTTTGATGAGAAAAATTATTATGATGATAGCATGCCTCCTATTTATGATGATTAGATTGATGAAAGTGGGTTTGGAAGAGTGTCAACTTTAGGGAGTGATGATCCCACTATTTTGGAGGATGTTGAATCTTATTGTGATAATTATAAAAGTGGATTTGGAGAGGTCATGACTTTATTTAGTAATGATTCCACTATTCCAGAAGAGGTTCCAATTGATTATGAGAACAAAGTTGCTATCTATGATGATTATTGTGATGACTAGTATGCTATTAAGAATAATGATAACCATGAAACTTGTCATCATGATTTTAGTTTTCAATTGGATTATGCCTCACATGATATTTATTTTGTTGAGTTTGCTCCCACTACTATTCAGGAGAAGAAATTTGCTTATGTGGAGAGTAATAAAAATTCTATGCTTGTAGATCATGAAAAGAATGCTTTATGTGATGGTTATATTGCTGAATTCATTCATGATGCTACTGAAAAATATTATGAGGGAGGAACATATGCTTGTAGGAATTGCAATAATATCAAGTTTCCTCTCTATGTGTTGAAAATCTTAAAGATTTGCTTGTTTTACCTTCCTATGCAAGTTGAATCTTGTTCCCATAAGTTGTTTGCTCACAAAATCCCTATGCATAGGAAGTCGGTTAGACTTAAATGTGCTAGTCTTATGCTTCATGATGCTCTCTTTATGTTTCAATTCTTATCTTTTATGTGAGCATCATTGAAATCATCATGCCTAGCTAAGGGCGTTAAACGATGGCGCTTGTTGGGAGGCAACCAATTTTATTTTCATTCTTTTATTTTTGCTCCTGTTTAGTAATAAATAATTCATATATCCTCTGTTTAGATGTGGTTTTAAGCTTTTAATTAGTGTATGTGCCAAGTAGAACCTTTGGGAAGACTTGGGGAAAGTCTTTGTGATCTTGCTGTAAAAAATAGAAACTTTAGCGCTCAGGAGATTTGCTGCCATTTTTAGAGAGTGCAATTAGGTTGATTCTTTTTTAAGATGATTAATAGACAAATTCCTGACGTCCACCAATTTATTTTATAATTTTTGGGGTTCCAGAAGTATACGTTTGATCCAGATTACTACAGACTGTTCTGTTTTTGATAGATTCTGTTTTCTATGTGTTGTTTGCTTATTTTGATGAATCTATGAGTAGTATTGGAGGGTGTGAACCATAGAGAAGTTGGAATAAAGTAGATATTACATCAATATAAATAAATAATGAGTTTATGACAGTACCTAAGTGGTGATTAATTTTCTTATACTAACGGAGCTTATGAGTTTTCTGTTAAGTTTTGTGTTGTGAAATTTTCAAGTTTTGGGTAAAGATTCGATGGACTATGGAATAAGGAGTGGAAAGAGCCTAAGCTTGGGGATGCCCAAGGCACCCCAAGGTAATATTCAAGGACACCCAAGAGCCTAAGCTTGGGGATGCCCCGGAGGGCATTCCCTCTTTCGTCTTCGTTCATCGCTAAAAGTACTTGGAGCTATATTTTTATTCACCACATGATATGTGTTTTGATTGGAGTGTCATTTTATTTTATTTTGTTTCGCTTGTTGTTTGAATAATATACCAAGATCTTAAATTCTTAAATGTTAGAGAGTGTTCACATAGTTACATAATTATTTAACTACTCATTGTCCTTCGCTTATATCTTTCGGAGTAGTTTGTCATTTGCTCTAGTGCTTCACTTATATCTTTTTACAGCACGGCGGTGGTTTCATTTTGACGAAATAGATGAACTCTCATGCTTCACTTATATTATTTTGAGAGTATTAAGAAGAGCATGGTAATTTTCTTGGGTTATAAAATTAGTTCTACTATGATGGGCATTCAAGATGGGTATAATAAAAACTTTCATATAGAGTGCATTGGATAATATGAGAAGTTTGCTACTTGATGATCGTTTTGAGATATGAAGATGGTGATATTAGAGTCTTTCTAGTTGAGTAGTTGTGAATTTGAGAGATACTTGTGTTAAAGTTTGTGATTCCCGTAGCATGCACGTATGGTGAACCGTTATGTGATGAAGTTGGAGCATGATTTATTTATTGATTTTCTTCCTTATGAGTGGCGGTCGGGGACGAGCGATGGTCTATTCCTACCAATCTATACCCCTAGGAGCATGCGTGTAGTACTTTGTTTCAATGACTAATAGATTTTTGCAATAAGTATGTGGGTTCTTTATGACTAATGTTGAGTCCATGGATTACATGCACTCTCACTCTTCCACCATTGCTAGCCTCTCTAGTATCGCACAACTTTTGCCGGTACCATAAACCCACCATTTAACTTCCTCAAAACAGCCACCATACCTACCTATTATGGCATTTACATAGCCATTCTGAGATATATTGCCATGCAACTTTCCACCGTTCCGTTTATTTTGACACGCTTCATCATTGTCATATTGCTTTGCATGATCATGTAGTTGACATCGTATTTGTGGCAAATTCACCATTCATAATTCTTTCATACATGTCACTCATGAGTCATTCACATCCCGGTACACCGCCGGAGGCATTCATATGGAGTCATATTTTGTTCTAAGTATCGAGTTGTAATTCTTGAGTTGTAAGTAAATAAATGTGTGATGATCATCATTATTAGAGCATTGTCCCATATGAGGAAAGGATGATGGAGACTATGATTCCCCCACAAGTCGGGATGAGACTCCGGACGAAAAAAAAGAGAAAAAAGAGTCCATAAAAAAAGAAGGCCCAAAAAACAAAAAAAAACAAAAAATGAGAGAAAAAGAGAGAAGGGGCAATTCTACTATCCTTTTACCACACTTGTGCTTCAAAGTAGCACCATGATCTTAATGATAGAGAGTCTCCTATGTTGTCACTTTAATAAACTAGTGGGAATTTTACATTATAGAACTTGGCTTGTACTCCCTCCGTTCCGAATTACTTGTCTTAGATTTGTCTAGATACGGAGGTATCTAGCACTAAAATGAGTCTAGATACATCCGTATCTAGACAAATCCAAGACAAGTAATTCGGAACGGAGGGAGTATATTCCAATGATGGGCTTCCTCAAAATGCCCTAGGTCTTCGTGAGCAAGCGAGTTGGATGCACACCCACTTAGTTTCTTTTTGAGCTTTCATACACTTATAGCTCTAGTGCATCCATTAAATGGAAATCCCTACTCACTCACATTGATATCTATTGATGGGCATCTCCATAGCCCGTTGATACGCCTAATTGATGTGACACTATCTTCTCCTTTTTGTCTTCTCCACAACCACCATTCTATTCCACCATAGTGTTATGTCCATGGCTCACACTCATGTATTGCATGACGATTGAAAAAGTTTGAGAACATCAAAAGTACGAAACAATTGCTTGGCTTGTCATCGGGCTTGCGCATGATTTAAATATTTTGTGTGATGAAGATAGAGCATAGCCAGACTATATGATTTTGTACGAATAGCTTTCTTTGGCCATATTATTTTGAGAAGACATGATTACTTTGTTAGTATACTTGATGTATTATTATTTTTATGTCAATATTAAAATTTTGTCTTGAATCTTATGGCTCTGAATATTCTGGCCACAATAGAGAAGATTGCATTGATAAATATGTTAGGTTGCATTCCTCGTCAAAAATTCTGTTTTTATGATTTACCTACTCGACGATGAGCAGGAATTAAGCTTGGGGATGCTTGATACGTCTCCAACGTATCTATAATTTTTGATTGTTTCATGCTATTATATTATCTATTTTGGATGTTTATGGGTTTTAGTAAACACTTTTATATTATTTTTGGGACTAACCTATTAACGGAGGCCTAGCCCAAATTGCTGTTTTCTTGCCTATTTCAATGTTTCGAAGAAAAGGAATACCAAACGGAGTCCAAACGGAATGAAACCTTCGGGAGAGTTATTTTTGGAATGGAAGCAATCCAGGAGACTTGGAGTAGACGTTAGGGAAGCTTCGAGGAAACCACGAGGGAGGGAGGGTCGCCCTACCCCCTAGGCGCGCCCCCCACCCTCGTGGGCCCCTCGTGGCTCCCCTGACCAACTTGTTTCGCCTATATATTTCCATATACAAAAAACATCAGGGAGGAGAATAGATCGGGAGTTTCGCCAACAGAAGCCTCCGTAGCCACCGAAAAGCAATCTAGACCCATTTCGGCACCTTGCCGGAGGGGGGAATCCCTCTCCGGTGGCCATTTTCATCATCCCGGCGCTCTCCATGACGAGGAGGGAGTAGTTCTCCCTCGGGGCTGAGGGTATGTACCAATAGCTATGGGTTTGATCTCTCTCTCTCTCGTGTTGTTGAGTCGGCACGATCTTGATGTATCGCGAGCTTTGCTATTATAGTTGGATCTTATGATGTTTCTCCCCCTCTACTCTCTTGTAATGGATTGAGTTTTCCCTTTGAAGTGATCTTATCAGATTGAGTCTTTAAGGATTTGAGAACACTTGATGTATGTCTTGCATGTGCTTATCGGTGGTGTCAATGGGATATCACGTGATCCACTTGATGTATGTTTTGATGATCAACTTGCGAGTTACGTGACCTCGTGAAAGCACAAGTGCTCCCTGGGTGGTTTTGGTAATTAATGTCAGCATATCTCTTGTTGGACTAACACTTTTACCTAGTATGTTTCAGATAAGTTCAACAATGGAGTGGCATGGACTAGAGGATGTGGAACCCCTTCAAGATGCTAAGGACAAAGGATTGGCTCAAGCTTCAAGATCAAGACTCTAAATTTTCTATTTTAGTGATCTAAGATTACGTTGAGTCTATAGGAAAATCCAATACTATCAAGAGGGGATGAGGTGTTGCTTAATGGCTTGCTTGCTCAAAGTGCTTAGTGATATGCTCCAAAACCCTCAACTACCTTCCCACATCCACATATGACCTAAACCAAAAGTCAGATGTCATAGCCACTGCCACAAACCATAGCAAATCGGTTTCACCGATAGGGATCTCAGTCTCACCGAGATGGGATTGTAATCTCTCTGTGTATGTCCATTACCAAAATCGGTCTCACCGAGTTTGAGAAATCGGTACTACCAAGATTACAATGCAAACCCTCTGGTTAGCTTATTACCAAAATCGGTCCCACCGAGTTTGTGTAATCGGTCACACCGAGTTTGCCTGACCAACTCTCTGGTTAGCTTATTACCAAAATCGGTCCCACCAAGTTTGTGTAATCGGTCACACCGAGATTACGTTATGCCCTAACCCTAACCATATCGGTTCTACCGAGTTGCATCTCAGTCCCACCGAAAATCCTAACGGTCACTAGGTTTGCTGAATCGGTCCGACTGAGTTTAACCATTCGGTCCCATCGAGTTTGGCAAATTGTGTGTAACGGTTAGATTTTGTGTGGAGGCTATATATACTCCTCCACCCACTCTTCATTCGTGGAGAGAGCCATCAGAACATACCTACACTTCCAATACACATTTCCTGAGAGAGAACCACCTACACTTGTGTTGAGGTCAAGATATTCCATTCCAACCATATGAATCTTGATCTCTAGCCTTTACCAAGTTGCTTTCCACTCAAATCTTCTTTCCACCAAGTCCAAATCCTGTGAGAGAGAGTTGAGTGTTGGGGAGACTATCATTTGAAGCACAAGAGCAAGGGATTCATCATCAACAGACCATTTGTTCCTTCTTGGAGAGTGGTGTCGCCTAGATTGGCTAGGTGTCACTTGGGAGCCTCCAACAAGATTGTGGAGTTGAACTAAGGAGTTTGTAAGGGCAAGGAGATCACCTACTTCGTGAAGATCTACTGCTAGTGAGGCAAGTCCTTCCTGGGGGACAGCTGTGATGGAAGAGACAAGGTTGCTTCTTCGTGGACCTTTCGTGGGTGGAGCCCTCCGTGGACTCGCGCAACCGTTACCCTCTGTGGGTTGAAGTCTCCATCAACGTGGATGTACGATAGCACCACCTATCGGAACCACGACAAAAACATATGTGTCTCCAATTGCGTTTGAATACTCCAAACCCTTCTGTTTACATTCTTGAAAGTTACATGCTTTACTTTCCGCTGCTCATATACTCATTGCATGCTTGCTTGATATGTATTGTGTTTGTTAAACTTGTGCTTAAACTCCACTTAAACTTAAGAATATTAAAAACTGCAACTTTTGGCACTTAGTGTCTAATCACCCCCCTCTAGACACCTCTTCTCGATCCTTTCAATTGGTATCAGAGCTTTGGTCTCGATTGCCTTGGTTTAAACACCATTGGAGGAAGATGGACGTGTCTACTTTGGGGAGTCTTAGACAAAGAGTGCCTATTCTTGATGGAGAGTATTTTTATGAGTGGAAAAATGAAATGCTTGAGATTTTCAATGAATATAATTTGAACAAGTACATTACTAGCCCTTGCACACCTCATGTTGATCCTTTGCACCCTACCCTAGATGAAGATATTGACATGATTCGCAATCTTAGAACTGTTGAGCTCATCATTAGAGGCTTGCCTAGAAACTTGATTAGATGTTTGCCTACTCTCAAGTGTGCCTACACCATATGGAGATTTCTTGAGGAACGATTTCCCGATTATTCCTTGAAAAATTTAGACGAAATTCTCCATAAGTCTATTGCCTTGAGTAAGATGAACTCTAGTGATCCTAGCTTTGGTGATTGTCTATTTGAGCTTACCAATCTCATGTGTGCTAAAGGAAATGTTGGAATCATTAGCGATATCATATCCGAAGCTATTAGAATTCATAAAGGTAACCATTGTGATGATCATTTATCTAATGAATTACCCTCTCTAGGAATTGATCAATCATAAGATGATGTTGAACATGGATACTATGATGAAGATGATGATAGTGACTATGATCTTGATGATGTAATGAGGCATTTTGGTCTTATGGCAAATCTTCGCGGCTACATGGCTGGAGGAAAGGAATGGGTCCTTGATAGTGGATGTACTAATCATATGACCGGAGATAAAGATATGTTCCGTGAGCTTGCTGAAAACGATGGCCCTCGAAAATATGTCACTTTTGGTGATAATTCAAAGGGTAAGGTGGTTGGCCTTGGTAAGGTGGCCATCTCACATGATAGCTCCATACAAAATGTCATGCTCGTTGAATCCCTTGGATACAATTTACTTTCAGTTTCTAGACTTGCGGATTTCGGTTTCAATCTCTTATTCACTGAAGTAGATTGCCAAGTGTTTTGTAGAGACAATCATAAAATGGTCTTTACCGGTATATGTAGAGGAGATCTTTACATTGTTGATTTCACTAAAAAGGCTCAACCTAGAACTTGCTTAATTACCGAATCTTCTATAGGCTGGTTGGGGCATAAAAGACTAGGTCATGTTGGTATGCAAAATCTTGATAAGCTTATTAAAGGTGATCATATCCTTGGAATAAAAGATGTCATATTTGACAAGGATAGACTTTGTAGTGCTTGTCAAGCAAGGAAACAAGTTGGAGGAAGTCACCGCGCGAAGAACATCATGACCACAAGAAGACCACTCGAGCTACTTCACGTGGATCTCTTTGGTCCAAATGCCTACAAGAGTCTTGGTGGTAACTCATTTGGTCTAGTCATAGTTGATGATTTTTAAAGATTTACGTGGGTGTTCTTTCTTGATGACAAATCGCAGGTCCAAAAGATCTTCAAAAACTTCGCTAAGAAGGCCCAAAATCAGTTTGACATAAAGATCAAGAAGGTTCGGAGCGACAACGGAACTGAGTTCAAGAACGCAAATGTGGACACCTTTCTGGACGAAGAAGGGATTTCACACGAGTTCTCGGCTACGTACACACCTCAACAAAAAATGGAGTTGTTGAAAGGAAGAACCGGACTCTTATCGAGATGGCAAGAACGATGCTTGATGAGTAAAAAACGCCAAAGCACTTTTGGGCGGAAGCGGTTGAGACAGCTTGTCATGCAACAAATCGCTTGTATCTTCACAAGCTCCTTGGCAAGACGGCATATGAGCTCCTCACCCGTAACAAACCCCAAGTTGGATACTTTCGAGTATTCGGCTCAAAGTGCTACATTCTTGATAAGCATCGTCATTCTAAATTTGCTCCTAAATCTCATGAAGGTTTCTTACTTGGTTATGGCTCAAACTCTCACACTTACCGTGTCTACAACAATTTCACCCGAAAGGTTGAAGAGACGGTAGATGTGAAGTTTGATGAATCTAACGGCTTGCAATTAGAGCAATTGCCAATTGATGTAGGAGACAAAGACCCTTCGGAAGCAATTCAAGACTTGTCCATTGGCAAGATTCGTCCAACAGAAGTGAAGGAGAGTACCTCGTCCGTCCAAGTGGAAGCTTCTACCTCACGACAAGGTGAACCAAGAGTCGATACGGAAGCATCCACAAGTGGGACACGCCAAGATGAAGAAAATGAGGAAGCGCACCAACATGAACATCAACAACCTTCTTCTCCACCACGACAAGAGAAAGACAACATCAACAATGAAGAAGGCCAAGAATAAGCACAAGATGAAGAGGATGTTCCACCCCGACCCAAGCAAAAGCTTTCACGAGTTCGAGCAAGAATTGCTAAGGATCACCCCGTCGAGCAAATCTACAATGATATCCAAACCGGGAGAATCACTCACTCTGAAACTCGTTTAGCTAACTTTTGTGAACATTACTCATTCATCTCTAGCATTGAACCTATGAAGGTTGAAGAATCATTGGAGGATCCGGACTGGATAAACGCTATGCATGAAGAGCTACACAACTTTGAGAGAAATCAAGTGTGGACATTGGTCGAGAAGCCCGACAACAACCACAACATCATTGGTACCAAATGGGTGTTTCGCAACAAGCAAGATGAAGATGGACAAGTGGTTCGCAACAAAGCACGTCTCGTCGCCCAATGCTACACACAAGTTGAAGGTATGGACTATGGTGAGACATATGCTCCCATTGCTAGGCTTGAGTCCATTCGCATCTTACTTGCTTATGCTAATCACCATGATATCACCTTGTACCAAATGGACATTAAAAGCGCTTTTATAAATGGAAAAATTGAGGAGGAAGTTTATGTTAAGCAACCTCCCGGCTTCGTGAATCCTAAGAAACCTAATCATGTTTACAAACTTCACAAAGCCCTTTATGGTCTTAAACAAGCTCCTAGAGCATGCTATAAATGCTAGACCAAGTTCCTTATTTAAAAAGGCTTTGAAATTGGTAAAATTGATTCTACTCTTTTTACTAAAAGGGTTAATGGAGAACTATTTGTGTGCCAAATTTATGTTGATGATATCATATTTGGTTCAACTAACCCTCATTTTAGTGAGAAGTTTGGAAAGCTAATGTCGGAGAAGTTTGAGATGTCTATGATGAGTGAACTCAAATTATTTCTCGGTTTGCAAATCAAGCAAACTAAGGAAGGTACCTTTGTCTCTCAAATGAAGTACACCAAGGACTTATTCAAGAAGTTCAATATGCAAGAATGCAAAGGTATGACTACACCCATGCCTACTAGTGGACATCTTGATTTGACCAAAGATGGTGAACCGGTTGATCAAAAGGTTTATCGCTCTATGATTGGTTCATTGTTATATCTATGTGCCTCTCGTCCCGATATTATGCTAAGTGTGTGCATGTGTGCACGATATCAAGCTGCTCCTAAAGAGTGTCATCTTAAGGCAGTGAAAAGGATAGTGAGATACCTAATCCATACACCAAATTTTGGCATTTGGTATCCTAAGAGGTCCTCTTTTGATCTTGTTGGCTACTCCTATTCGGACTATGCCGGAGACAAGGTTGATAGAAAATCCACTTCGGGTACTTGTCAATTCCTTGGTAGATCTCTTGTGTCTTGGTCTTCCAAGAAACAAAACTCGGTATCTTTATCCACCGCCGAAGCGGAATACATTGCCGCTGGTTCATGTTGTGCTCAATTACTTTGGATCACCCAAACTCTTAAAGATTATGGGATATATGTGAAACATGTTCCATTTCTATGTGACAATGAAAGTGCTATTAAGATAGCTCACAATCCCGTGCAACATTCTGGAACTAAGCATATTGAAGTTCGTCATCATTTCATTCAAGATCATATTGCAAAAGGGGACATTAACCTTAAGCATGTTCGCACCGATAAGCAATTGGCAGATATATTCACTAAACCACTTGATGAGAAAGTGTTTTGCAGGTTGAGAGGTGAATTAAACATCATTGATGCTTCAAACTTGGAGTAGGAACTCCATTTGATACATGCGGGGCATGAGCCTATGACTAATCCTCTATATTTCTCTCATGATGCTATTCATATGTCTTGGATATATTTGTACCTTGCATGTTATCTAACCCATGTAGGTACTTGGTTGAATCTAAATCTATGAGATTGCAACTCAGTCACATCTTGAGCAATCTCTACATCACCAAGTCTCTACACAATGGTGGTTGAAGACAAGGAAGCACGAAACCATTCAAACATATCCTTTGGCAAATTCTTTGTTGAGTCTCATGATTGTCATTTTGATACACAAGTGCTCTTCCTTGCAAAGCTAACCCATGTAGGTAGATGAACTCAAACTCCAAGTGGTGCTCCCAACCCTTGATGAACTACATCAACCTTGAGCAACCTGCACAAGTTCAACTACATGAGCAAGATCAACACCACCACCCAAGGTATGTTATTCCATCTTAGAGAAGGTTTACTCCAAGTCATGAGTCAAAGCAACTCGACAAGATGTGAATACATCAAAAGGCTTAAACGAAAAATGGTAACCCCATTTTGAGCTTAAACGATGAGTATGACCTATGATCAAGTGCTCTCACTTGACTCCTAAGTCAATATACTCAAACATAGGTGACTTTGTCGCCGACCATCTCTAGATGAAGTTCTAAAAAAACTTCATCTAGAACTTTTAGTTTCTTTTCTTTCCTTTTTGTTCTGCATTTTGTGCATCCAATTCATTGCAAATGTTTTAGTAAATTCCTTGCATATCCTTGTGAGATCTTACTTTTCTAGTGAGCGGAGGTGACAAGTGGTTTCACTCTAATGAACTCGGTCATACCGGTTTGTTCTCTTCGGCCCAACTGAAATCTTTCGGTGCAACCGAAGCACACAACTCGGAGTCACCGATTCCACCACAGGAAAACCAACTTGCCACTTATGCCTGATTTCTATTTGCTCCAGCTCCACTCAATGATTCTTGTCCTCTACCAGCATCATATTAGACTTGCTGCTTTTCTCTGTGACTCGAGGACCAACCCATTTGTATCACATGTCCAGAAGAGCCCTTCTTGGAAATTGATGTCAAAGGGGGAGAGAGAGATCACATCAAAGCTTAATCCTTCCTATAGGGGGAGAAAGAGAGAATACTCAGGGGGAGAGAGTTTCTCAACTAGGAGAAAGTAATATCATCAAAGACCCCTGATGCTTGGTGTTCAAGAGGAGAGATGTCACATGTCTTTAAGAGGGGAAAGACCTGTTTGGTTGCTTGCTTTAGCTCAAGCTCTGTTGTTTCCTTTTTTTGTTGCTCTGATTTTCTGTTCCCTATCTTCTCCCAATATCCCATGCAGATTCAGGGCGAGCAAAACATCTAAGGGAAGGAAATGTCTGATTTTATTGCATATCTTTACCTTTGGGGACATGTCTATATCCAATGTGGTACTTAGTACTCACTCTACATGTCATCCCAGTCTTGGTTCTCTTGTGGTTTCTCTTGCTTGCTTTGGTCAGTAGGTGTATCTGTGCTATTTAACCTTGTTTGCGCAGGTTCATCCCATCCTAATCCAACTCAAGACCACAAGGTAAGTATATGCATCACAGTCATGTGAATGAGAAGTTCTTGCTGATGTACATACTGTTTGCAAGAAGGACTCATGAGCATGAAGGTACATTTCTCACATTCACATCATTTGCTTTGATGCATATAGCCAAGATACATGTAACACATTGCTTACTCTGTCATGTTTACGCATTCACATGCTCCTATATTCAATATTCACATGATTGCATACATGTAGGGGGAGCCTATGCATGTTACATGTCTTTCCAAAGCTTTACTTGCTATTCTATATATCTTTATCTAAAGCTTTGATGTATGTTGTCATCAATTACCAAAAAGGGGGAGATTGAAAGCAGAAGTGCTCCCTGGGTGGTTTTGGTAATTAATGTCAACATATCTGGTTAGCTTATTACCAAAATCGGTCCCACCGAGTTTGTGTAATCGGTCACACCGAGATTACGTTATGCCCTAACCCTAACCATATCAGTTCTACCGAGTTGCATCTCACTCCCACCGAAAATCCTAACGGTCACTAGGTTTGCTGAATCGGTCCGACCGAGTTTAACCATTTGGTCCCAACGAGTTTGGCAAATTGTGTGTAACGGTTAGATTTTGTGTGGAGGCTATATATACCCCTCCACCCACTCTTCATTCATGGAGAGAGCCATCAGAACATACCTACACTTCCAATACACATTTTCTGAGAGAGAACCACCTACACTTGTGTTGAGGTCAAGATATTCCATTCCAACCATATGAATCTTGATCTCTAGCCTTTCCCAAGTTTCTTTCCACTCAAATCTTCTTTCCACCAAATCAAAATCCTGTGAGAGAGAGTTGAGTGTTGGGGAGACTATCATTTAAAGCACAAGAGCAAGGGGTTCATCATCAACACACCATTTGTTACTTCTTGGAGAGTGGTGTCTCCTAGATTGGCTAGGTTTCACTTGGGAGCCTCCAACAAGATTGTGGAGTTGAACCAAGGAGTTTGTAAGGGCAAGGAGATCGCCTACTTCGTGAAGATCTACCGCTAGTGAGGCAAGTCCTTCGTGAGCGACGGCCGTGATGGAATAGACAAGGTTGCTTCTTCGTGGACCCTTCGTGGGTGGAGCCCTCCGTGGACTCGTGCAACCATTACCCTCCGTGGGTTGAAGTCTCCATCAACGTGGATGTACGATAGCACCACCTATTGGAACCACGACAAAAACATCCCTGTCTCCAATTGCGTTTGAATACTCCAAACCCTTCTCTTTACATTCTTGCAAGTTGCATGCCTTACTTTCCGCTGCTCATATACTCATTGCATGCTTGCTTGATATGTATTGTGTTTAACTCCACTTAAACTTAAGAATATTAAAAACTGCAACTTTTGGCACTTAGTGTCTAATCACCCCCCCCTCTAGACACCTCTTCTCGATCCTTTCACCTCGTGAACTTATGCATAGGGTTTGACACACGTTTTCGTCTTAACTCTCGGGTAAAAACTTTGGGGCACTCTTTGAAGTTCTTTGTGTTGGTTGAATAAATGAATCTGAGATTGTGTGATGCATATCGTATAATCATACACACAGATACTTGAGGTGACATTGAAGTATCTAGGTGACATTAGGGTTTTGATTGATTTGTCTCTTAAGGTGTTATTCTAGTACGAACTCTATTATAGATTGAACGGAAAGAGTAGCTTCGTGTTATTTTACTATGGACTTTTGAATAGATCGATCAGAAAGGATAACTTTGAGGTGGTTTCGTACCCTACAATAATCTCTTCGTTTGTACTCCGCTATTAGTGACTTTGGAGTGACTCTTTGTTGCATGTTGAGGGATAGTTATATGATCCAATTATGTTTTTATTGTTGAGAGAACTTGCACTAGTGAAAGTATGAACCCTAGGCCTTGTTTCAATGCATTGCAATACCATTTGTGCTCACTTTTATCATTAGTTACCTTGCTGTTTTTATATTTTCAGATTACAAAAACCTTTATGTACCGTCCATATTGCACTTGTATAGCCATCTCTTCGCCGAACTAGTGCACCTATACAATTTACCATTGTATTGGGTGTGTTGGGTACAAGACACTCTTTGTTATTTGGTTGCAGGATTGTTTGAGAGATACCATCTTCATCCTATGCCTCCCACAGATTGATAAACCTTAAGTCATCCACTTTAGTGAAATTTGCTACTGTCCTACAAACCTCTGCACTTGGAGGCCCAACAACGTCTAAAAGAAGAAGGTTGTGTAGTAGACATTAGTTGGCATGCCATAATTCAGATACGTGTTGTCTATCTAAACATCATGGCATGACATAATTCAAATAATTTATATACTAAGCAAGTGAGCAGAGGGCGATCACATATATGATGTGTCAACTAAGGAGATGGAATTCAATATTGTTTATATGATGTAAAAACTAAGTATTGCAACATAACATATGCATGATATGGGTAATATAACCCCGCCAAGTTTGAGCATACAACTCAGGGGGATAATGGGACTGGTCATCTGCCTCTGAGTCCTCCTCCGGAGAGCTATCTGTAACCAGGAAGATATCTGCTTCAGCAGGTAGCATTATCTGCTCTGAAGACCTTGTTTTCACTCCAGATTTCTCCGTCACCAAATCAAATGGCTGATGCACAGGAAGAGCAGTTGAATATACAAACATTGTCGACAAATGCAATGAGAAACACAAAAAAGGACGGTATGATATAATTCACATATATGACGCTTGGCTAAACAGCATGGCATTGCATAATTCACATATATAATACCTTGCAACAAGATAGCATTGCATAATTCACATATATAATGTCTTGTAACAAGATGGCATTGCATAATTCACATATATGGTAATTAGACACTAAACAGGTGGCATTCACACAAAGTATGTCTAAACTAAGAAAATGACATAGCAATGCAAGACACCATACGCATGATATGAGCAACATAACCCTGCCAAGTTAGAGCATGCACATTGGGGGGAAATAGGACTAGTCATCTATCTCTGAATCCTCCTCTAAGGAACTATCCGTAACCAGCAAGACATGAGCTTCGTCACATAGCATTGTCTGCTCTGAAGACCTTGTTTCCACTACAGATTTTTTTCCATGACCATGTCGAATGGCTGATGCACAGGAAGAGTAATTGAATGTACTCAAATTGTTGACAAATTTAATACGTAATAAAAAATGATGGCATGATATAGTTCACATATAAGATGACTGGCTAACCAGGGTGGCATTGCAAAATTCACTATATGATGTCTGGCTAAACAAGATGGCATTGCATGATTCACATATACGATAAAGAAACTAATCAGATGGCATTCACACAAAGCATGTCTAAACTAAGTAGATGACATATTTGATGTATAAAGTAAGCAATCCAAGGCACCATATGCATGATATTACCAACATCAGCATGCCAAGTTAGAGCGAAGACCTCAGGGGGTAAATAGGAGTGTCTTATCCTTCTGAATCCCCCTAAGAACAGGTATCTTCCTCTTGATTACAATCCAAAATGGGTGGAGGGGGGTTGCCTTTGCGCCCACCATGGAGTGACGTCTGCATGAAATTTTATTGCCACGCAAGGCTCGTCTCTTTTCCTCTACATGTTCAGTTCCATTGTGTACAATAACTGACATGCATAGGAATAAAACATAGTGAGATTATGTAAGGAGTGCATGCACAAATCCAGAGTGATGGTAGCAAACTATGGATAGACCCAAAACCAATGATAGCAGGAAGATAATAGCTTTAGTTAAAAAATATAGATAATGGCTCCTTAATGTTTGTTTGCACCCAACTTGAAAGTCATAGTAGACAACCGAGATTAACCAGATAGTACTGATTGCTGCCCAAATATGTACCGCACAACCATTTAAAAACTCAAGTTTTAGCATTAGTTTGGACCTGACTCGGAGTCTTATAGGTGAACACGACGATAAATTAGCATGTCATCATATTAAGTGATGCATAACATAAGCAGTCATGGAAGAGTGTGACCTCTCTTCCGGACCCGTGTAGTCCTCAAGATCATATGCTCAGTTGATGATGGTAATGCAGTTGTCGTGGCTGCCGGCGGAGGGGGAGAAGATTTGAGGCGGCGAAAGACAGTCTGGAGAGCAGATCCTTGCTGTGGTGAACCCTTCCGTCGTTGGAGTAGCTGAGCTAGGGTGGAACACAGTGCAGCAGGAGCGGTACAAACCACACAGTGCTGAACCCTTCCGTCGTTGAAGTAATTGTGTAAAAGGGCTTGTTTGAATTTGAGGATTCTAACAATGCAAGGATAGGAAATA
Source organism: Triticum dicoccoides (assembly GCF_002162155.2). Lineage (NCBI taxonomy): Eukaryota > Viridiplantae > Streptophyta > Magnoliopsida > Poales > Poaceae > Triticum > Triticum dicoccoides. Next base: position 515,214,180 of record NC_041386.1, read on the forward strand.
CACAGGAATAGGATAGGAATGCACGTGCAAAATAGAGAATTTAAAAACAAAGAATTTCTGCCAATCTTGGTGTTTGGTTCACAAGAATTGGAAGATCACATGATGCAAAGAAGCATGGTGAGATTAAGTCAAACCACAAGAAAATGTAGGTTATAATGTTAATATGATACTATCTCTTAGTCTTGTGCTTCATGAATAAGAGTTTTAAAAGGAGGACAAGTGGATATTAAAATTCCTACAATTTTTATTTCAAGGAGACACTAAAGGAACAAATCCTATAGTTTTCCTTTGCTCGATTCCTTTGAACCAAATGCATGAATAGTAGCACCATAGGAAACTTTCCAATTCTTATGTTTTCCTTCACTTTTCTTTTCAAGCACTGGTGATTCTAGTAGGCACGCTTGAGCAAGGAAAAGCCTACACTCAAAAAATGTTTTTGTGCTACTTATACTACTTTGGACCCAGGCCACTACCCTACTAGCTCAACTCCCAAGCCCATCGAAAAATGCAAAGCTCAAACGCACAGAGATAAATAATGATGGCGTTCAAGAGAGTCCATCACAGATAGCTAATTTGCCCAGTACCTCCCTGCTTCTCACATAGGAGAAACTAATCGTATTTCACGTTACTACGTGTGCTTTGTGGACACTATATATAACATGTAGAGTTACAAGTGTACAACCTCTTTGGCGAAGCCATGTCGATCTCAGCGTGATTTGGTTGGTCGGTGAGGAAGCTCCGGTTGACTTGGCTGTCGGAGGAGGGGAAGAAGATCTTAGGCGTCTTGAGATGGAGCCCGGGGTACTACTCCGCTGTGATGGAGGGTTTCATCGTTGGAGCAACTCCGGTGAGTTGTACGATGCCGAGGCTAAAGCAGGACAAGAGAGACAGTGTTAACCTGAGTGGAATTCTAATAGCATCTCCAATAGATGACGTAAAATACATAACGTCAGCCGCTCATCTCTAAACTTAACTGTCGAAACTGACTTTAACTATCGAAACTGAACTTAACTATCGAAACTGAATTTTGATGTCGAAACTGAACGCACTAGTAGCAGAAAAGCAGTAGGAAAGCAGCAGCGTGTGCGAGAGCCGGAGCAGCTGGTCATGTAGCAGCATTAGGGTGAGGCTACATGTCAGTTGACTGACTTTCTCATCTCTGGTCAGTCGATTTTCCAGCCGTTGGATACGAAATCAAGGGCATCTAGTTCATCTTCAACCTCCACCCCCTAAGCCACCAGCCACCACCAGCCAAACCACCACCCCCGCCACCCGCGGCCAGTGGTGCGCCGCCCACCCGCCTCGAAACCACTCCCCACCGTCGGTCCCCAGCCGCCCCGGCCATCCCTCTAACCCTCCCCCCTTGCCGATCTTTTTCTCCGGTGATCCCCATGCCACCCCCACCACCGCCTGCGACCACCGCCCCCACCCTGAACCCTAAGCTAGATAGTAGGGTAACTCTCTAGCGAGCCCTCCTCCCCACTGCGGCTGGTTCTTCCTTAACTCCAGCGAGCCCCCACCCCCTGAAAATTGACTAACCCAAAAGTCAATTCAGTCAACTAAAGTGTAGCTAAATCGAAGCAGCATCGCAAGCAAGAACAAGAGCGAGAGCAGCAGCGCGTGAAATAGCAAGAGCATACCAGGCAAGGGACCGAGAGCAAGAGCAGAGTAGCAGCGCGAGCGGGAGCTAAAGCAGCAACATCTCCTACTGATGAGGACGTCACCATCGAGGGAGCGACACCCTGGAGGAAGTGGCCAGCGACGCCGCCGTGGACACGGATGGAGCCATGCCATGTCGGCTCAGGACCGAGCGCCGGTAGCACCATGAGATCAAATCAAGAAGAAAATGCAGCGATTAGTGTACAACCTCTTTGGTGTCGCCGATTAGGCCTCAACTTCTTCCGAGGAAACGGTGATGATGATGCTCTTCCATTGGTGCAGGTGAAGACAACGGTGTGGGAATAGAGGTGGCACGAAAGACAAGTCGAATGTCGGGGAAGCTCCTTGGAGGTGGAGGATGGGGTGGCTGAACCGGTGGGACGACGAGATCGACGACGGATCCTCACCCGATATAGTGGATGAGGGACGTCTAGGTGTCGCTGTGGATGACATCGTGGGAAGAGGCTCCGGCTGGGTGACGGAGGAGGGTGTGGGGATTCGCAGGTTTTCGCGGCCGCGGTGTATGAATGGGTGGGCGGATGGGATGGGAGTGGGGAACCATGGATTAGGGATGTGCTTGTCCGAAATGTGGGGTAAGTTACGAAAGTACCCCCACTGATTTGAGCTAGGCAGTTCTTTCAGTTCAGGGGTATTACGGGCATTTCATGTGTCGGGATTTCGCAGGAGGTGGGAGTTTTCGCGCGCATTGTAATTTTGGGATAGCAAGGCACAGGTTGAGATGGAGGGAGTTTTTGGAGCAAAACGAGACAATGATATGTCTTAAATATTTCGGGGTAACAAGGCGCGGGTTGAAGAGGCGGGAGTTTCGCAGCTCGATAGACAGAGATGCTAGCTTCAAATTTCGGCATAACAAGGCGCGGCTTGAAATTTCAGGAGAACAAGCTTAACGTGTACAAAAAAGAAAATTCGCACCTCATCACTAGAGAGAGCCATGTCCCGTTTTACTATATTACTAGAAATGCATTCAAATACAACAACAAAAAACTAAAAAAATCGAGACAACAAACAGAACATATACAGTACAAAAACAATTTGCACTTCCCTCAACAATAAAAAAACAATGTGTGTTGTCTAGCATATGGACTAAATTTGAGTACATTCCATGTTTGAATATGATTATACTCGAGTTAGTTATACAACCATCTAAATATTATCTTCACAACACATGACATGTATATAGGAGAAGTAAATTCCTATTTAAATACGAACTACATGTACATACGACCCCAAATTCAAATAAATGTATCCATATGTTGAATTCAAATCATAGTACATGTATTCTCTAGCTAGATGTTCGGAATCTAGACCGTGTATGATACTACATACAATGTGTTTAACACGCACAACACACCCACACACACACACACACACAAACACTATTTAGACTAGTAAGGTACATGTGCATTGCACACATGAGATTTGGCAACCAAATTATGAATAAATACCACATTATAGCATGTAAGCTTTGAGTCATATATGCATGATTTACATGTTCGTTTAACTCTTATAGTTCAAAATCATCTAGTTTTTATAAGAAAGCTAATCTATTTTAAGATTCATGGAATTGTGCATTGTAAAGGACAAATTAAAAACAAATAATGGCAAATCATGTAGAAAAACATTTGGGCAATTCTGATATGGAAGATTCTAGAACAAAGAAGAAGTGCTTGTGTTTTGAGGTTTGTGCTTTATGCTTAAGTTCAACCATGGAGTCTTCTAGATTGTACATGTGCCAAAATCTGGTGGAATCTTGATGATATCCAACGGCCAGTAGTGCTCGAATTTGCCATCTCTGCACCATTGGATTGGCTTCATCCAACGACCATCTTTCAAAGTTAAAGTTATCCGCACACTATATATAAAAAATACTCCCTCCGTTCCTAAATATTTGTCTTTCTGGAGATTTCAACAAGTGACATACGGAGCAAAATGAGTGAATCTACACTCTAAAATATGTCTATATACGTCCGTATGTGATAGTTTATTTGAAATCCCTAAAAAGACAAATATTTAGGAACAGAGGGAGTATAAAATATAATATATATATATAGGGGTATACATATAGATATGTGATGCGAAAGCCACCCATCATCTCCAATTAGAATAGTGTGTCCATGCACGGATGCAATGTGGCCAAATGATGTATACCATCGGTATCTGAAATTCAAATTATTATGGCCTTGTTCAATGTGTATACAATACAACATGCTCGTTTCCAAACCACACCGCGCATATCTGAGTTATATTCATGCATGCATGGGTTTATAACATCATGATCTCTTATTCAAATATTTGAATTCAACTTTACATTGATTATGAACTCACCTAGTCTTTTACACCCACAAAGTCATCTTCTCTTTGTAATTGTACCACTAACTTTCTCTCGTGCATGCATGCACACACACTACCACTCGGCATTATCCATCACGCACATACAATATTTTTCTTCAAGTCGGCCTCCCACGCTTGCACACATAAACACACCTCCCCCTCTTCATCATATCGGGCATTCTTTATCTCTCACGTGCATGCGCAACGATCGATGTTCCTCTATGTGTGTGGATATATAGCTAGGTCTTTCCTAGTTTTCCACACAAACCGATCAATTTATATATCTAGTGAGGTCTCACCATCTTTCCCACGTACACATCGATCAATCTATACCTCTCTATATATGATTACATAGCTAATACACCCACATTAATTATATATCCAATGCCCCCCTCCCACCATCCATGCCTTCCTCTTCATCTCTCAGACGCGCGCACAGTGGTGAAGACAGGGAGCAGCAACGGCCCTGCCCCCCCTAATATCACTATATATTGAGGCTAATATGAATGTGATCATTAGACAATTGCTGGTAAAATGGTTTAAGTTGATGAATTGGCCCTCCTCGTAAAGGATTAACAATGCTTATCCCCTATCTCATTTATTTTTCATGGCTCCACCACTGCGCACAACAGCGCACGTTCTCGCCCCCTCTCTTTAAATATCAATCTCGCCCTTGTGCACTCCTTCATAGTCTCCCTCCACTTGGCCCGTCACAGCATCTTCTAGCCCCCACCGGATTTTGTCACATGTACAATCTAGCAGACTCCATTGTTGAACTTAAGCATAATGCACAAACCTCAAAACACAAGTGCTTCTCCTTTGTTCTAGAATCTTCCGTATCAGAACTGCCCAAACTTTTTTTCTAGTTGAATTGCCATTACTTGTTTTTTTTATTTTATGCTTTACAAACAGAATTCCATGAATCATAAAACGGATTAAGGGTTTCTTTGATTCAAAGGATTCTCAAAGGAATTTTGGAGGATTCTAATCCCTAGGAATTTTTCTTATCTTGGTTGTTTGATTCGTAGGATTGTAAACCATAGGAATTTTTCCATAGGATTCGTTTGCACTAGATTTCATAGGAAACATTCCATCCACTCAAACCATCTTTGAAATAATCCTATTTTTTCTCTATGCACAATCAAACACTCGTACAATCCTGTAGGATTCAAGACGACATTCCACTCTAATCCCATATTTTCCTATTCCCGCGTTTTGGAGATTCTACGAATCAAAGAGGCCCTAGCTTTTTTATAAAAACTAATTGATTTTGAATGAGATGAACTATAAGTATTAAACGAATGTCTACATCATGCATATATGACTGAAAGCTTACATGCTATAGTGTGGTATTTATTCGTAATTTGGTTGCCAAATCTGATGCGTGCAGTGCACGTGTACCTTACTAGTACTTCAAGTATCTGCAAAACACGTAAATTAGAATTCCAATGGCACGCTACACAATGTCTCTCTTTCAGTTCATGAAGCCACGTGGCACATGTGGAGGCATTGTCACGACCTTCTAGTGTGGATTGATCACAGTGACGTGTTGTTGGTTCCAGAACAATGTACTCGTCCTCTCTGAGGCACACTAGCAGTACATGCACGAAGCGAAGATGTGCACGCATGCCACGCATGCACTCGTTCCCTTGCACGCACACGCATGTACTTGGGGGGACACATTTATGTACGAAGATCCACCCCATGTGATAATTTGATGCATGTAAAGTCCTTCACTTTATTGATGGTGAATTAATACAGCGCATGCAAATTGAGTGGGCGTGAGGGAGGAAGAAAGACATTACTACTCCACTACATGCATGCCAGTAGTTAAACCATGGGTTTCTACTTCCGTTGGTCTCCTTCATATTTTGTCCCAATTTTGACTATATTTTTAAGTAACATAATATTTATGCATGTCATAAATAGTGGCACAAAAAAGGGGGCCAATAAACCAGGACGCGGGCAGCATGATCAATTTTTGCCAGGGCTATTGTTGGTGGCCTTTGTATTTAAATATGGACGGAGTGGAGTAGTACTACTATCTTTATCTTAGCTTCGTAGGGCTCTCCCAGCGCCTAGGCTCGCCTCCCCACCTCACCCACCAGATCCCGCCATGGATAATCCCTTAAATCCCAGGATCCCACGGGTTGCCCTCTCGCTACGGCCCGCAGCACTGCTGCCTTTGAGTGAAGCCCACATGTGTTTTAGAGGGGATCCATTGCTCTGGAATCACAGATCGGTCGTGCCGGAGGACATGCCAGGGCTGCATTTCAGGTGGTGGGCAGCAAGGGTAAATCGGATCGAGGAAGCGTCACATCGATTGGAGAGAAGTTCCAAGGAGCTGCGCCTGGCGCAACACAAGGCGGAGGTGCAAGTCGATCTCAGGGGAGAGATGCTGTGGGATGTCAGCATCTGGCAGCGTCGCGCTGATTTCGAGCTAGGGCTAATGGCAAAGATCCTATTCAAGGAGTCAACTGCGGAGGAAAGAACGCGCATGCCTGCGGAATGGCATGAGCAGCTGGTCCAACTGTTCAAATGGGCTGTAGGAGAAGCCAAATCGCGGGACAAGCTGCGGTGGCGCCGCTGGGCATGCATCGTAGGCGAGGTGAACTACCCTCCTTCCCCACCGGCAATGCAGTGACCTACTCGGTTGCTGCTGAAGTGAACTTGCGGCGCCATGGCGGTTTGCAACCGTGACAATCACTCCATCTATATGTATTGTATTCCTGTGAAAATACTTGGTCATTTGGAAAAAGATGGTAATTGATTTATCACTAGTTTTTGAATGCTTGGTCGTGACAATCACCCAAAGGAACAACCAGAAGTCTCCATCATGTAATACTTAGGGTCGGTCGCACCAATAGATGGTCGGTCGGACCCGCGACACACATCGGCTTGGTCTGACATGTACAACCAGTTATACATCACTAACTTGTGTGACTGTATTTGACCAGTAGTATGGAGTACTTAAAATTTGTGTTCCAGGGAACTCATGGGGAGCCGTTTCCGGCCTCGAAACCAAAACCATCAATTAATCTTTAGCTTGTTTCCATCACATTCCAAAGTGTATAGTATAATTAAGTGCAAACCTGCTCACACCCTACTACGTATCAAACATGAACGTGTTCCCACTTCCCACTATGCAGGTTTTACTGGTACTAGTGCTAGTACTAGGTTAGAAAAAGGGGAACTAGTACCTAGCTGAAAATCACTCTACCTCTTCCTCCTCATAAATCTTTCTTGTTCGTCCGTCCTTGCCATGGCCGGTGTGTAGAGCTCTAGGTCAAGAACTACTCGTAACAAGGGAGTGGCAACCAAGGTCACGGAAAAAAAGAGGGCTCGCTGCCTCGCAGAGACCTCGAAAGATCTCTCATGGGTAGGCAAGGGCTCCCAGGAGCGCCCTAGCCACAGAGGCGAACATGCCGAGCTGGCAGCGCTGGAGTCCTTATCTCTCTGTGACATACCCGATCAGCTCAATAAGCAGGAGGAGTTCATTGATGGCTTCATGGAGCTGCTGAAGGAGAGCCTCGACGACATGCCCGCTGAGCTCAATGAGCAGGGAGAGTTGACCGCCGGCTTGGTGATGCTGCTGAAGAAGAGCATATCCTTGGATAAGAAGGCGACCGGCGAGATCCTGCAACTTCGGGAGGTCAAGGCGAAGCTCTGCCACGAGCTCGACCTGCTGAAGGAGGAGAACACCGGCTGGAAGAAGCTGCATGAGAAGAGTAGTTCCTCGATGAGGATGCAGCAGGCCCTCATCATGGAACAGAAGGAGGAGTTGGTGAAGCTCTGCATCGAGCACCTTGCTGCTGTCAAGGTGGGTAATGCAGCTGTGGAACAGATGATGAAGGCTCGCATCGAGAAATCCCGCGTCATGGGCAGAATGATGAAGATGGCGGAGGAGATGCGCAAGTAGATGGAGGGCAAGGAGGCGATGAAGAAGCAGTTACGACTCCGCAGCCAGCAACCCTTCATGTAGTAGAGAGCACCGCTCCATACTTGTGTGTGCGTCTTCCTTCTTTTTTGGGGGGTGATAATCTTCCTTCTTCTTTTGCTCCTGTGTTTCTTATTTTGCTTCAGGTGTCTCGACGCACGTGTCATGTTCTCTGTGAGGCATGAATAGAACAATGCTAATGATGAGCGGCTCCGTGGGATCGATGACTAGCAAATTATATCTTTTTTATCGCCATATGGCACTGGGCTGCCGTGTTTCCTGCTCCTCCGTCATACTAGTACTCCAGTGGAAAACTTGAGTATACCACACGGTTCTTTGCTCCTCCTCAGGTCGTCGGCAACATTTATACGAGAAGTGAAATCACAAGTCCCCACCTTCCAGCACTAATGAGCCATCAAATCACAGAGGAAATCTCCTCTCGTGAAACCGACCAAGCGAGACTACCCCGCCCTCTAGCCTTTTAAAAAGTTTATACTTTAGTACATTAGTAGTATCGATGGATTGCTCCATGAAGCAAAACTAACAAGATGAAATTAGAGAAAAAAGTGATACATATAGAGAGCGCTCGTCGCCAAATAATGCATATAGTACTATTAAAAAAGATAGTACGTGCTTAAATGGGGTGCTAAATTCTATTAAGAAATTAGCATACCTACTTAATTCTTGGGTTCTTATTATTTATGCACTAGTTGTGTATCACTACTCAGTTTTGCCATTAGAAGTTACAACTACTCAAAAATGCCATCGATCTGTGCGATGCTAGCTCAGAAATGCAATTAGATATCTTAAAAATTACATCGTTTCATTAGATGTTTGCTCAAAAATGCCATTAGACATTGTTATTTTCACATCAAACCCATTGACCATGTTATATGACAAAAATAAGCCGATTCTCTCTATCTCACAATGATAAGTGTGGCCCCGCTTGTCAGGAGTACGTACTGAAGAGTTAAAGTAACAAGAAGGAACATAACATAGTTCCGCTGGGGGCTCAACACAACACACCCCTCAAATAAAACTAAGCACCCCTGAAATTAAACTAAGCGACTAATCTAGTAGAAACTGCATTAGAACCACCATGAGCAACGACACTGCCACCTTACTTAGACTCCTCATTCACGTGCTCGACTTCGTCCTTGTCCCTCTTCCTCTTGGGCGATACTTCTTTGCTTGAACCACACACTTGGATCTTGCTCTTCATCCAACCCTTGTAGATACTGAAACAAAGGTAGGAATCCATTGCAGCGTACTGGATGTGCTCTATATCTAGTACATTCAACTTCCATGCATGACGATGAAACTTGGGTGGAGGTTTCTTTAGTTTGCTGTACGAAGGATGAACCATGGCTCCTGCCAGGGTCAGCATTGAAGGCTGGTCACGGGAGGGCACCAGCCCATTCTTCTAGAGGTCGAAGGGCTTGCCTACAACGAGTCCTACCCGACCCAGGACTCTTCTGTCGGTCGTAAAGTCTACAATAACAAATTTGACTAGGTCACCCACGAGGAACTTCTTAAATTCCTCACACTCAACATCGGCATGGCATCTGTGGTAGACCAAGCACAAGTTATGCATGCAAACCTGGATCACGGCGGGTTTCATGTTCTCTTCCTCCTTTAGATTCTTCTCTTAGACCAGGGCTGTGGTGTACTCAACATCTGTCCCAGCGACCCACTCATCATTTGAGTTTTTGAACATGCTTCTGAAACGAGCAAGGCAACCTTTCACCATCGCGAAAGAATGGGTGTAGATGACGTCGAACTCATCACCGGTGATGGTTATAACCTTGTACTCACCGCCAATCATGGAATTTAGGACGCCCTGGATTTGGGAGGAGGGTTAGGATAGTGGAACTGCCGTAATGTGAAAGGACGGGACGACTAGGAGCGAACTGCCATAATGTTAAAGGACGTCCGGGGACGAGTAGGAGCGAACTGCTAGTGGTTTTTCGATTGTAAAAATGCTTAGTGGGGTGTGCGAATGACAGGGTAGTGGCTTGCCTGGTAGATAAATGGATTCATGCATAGTACTATGGGGCCCAATTAGATGTCATGTCTACTCGACACCCAATTGAATGGCTTTTGATGTCATGTCAAGCGTCGGGAAAATTACAGGTGATACGAAGCTTTTCATTCTCCCATGATACGGTCTTCCGAGAGCCCTTGGATATGAGATCGAACGTTTGCATGGCGTGATTCTAGACCTATGGGCGAATATCCTATCCTGGAGGGTTATTCTGCAAATTTTCAGCAACTTACCATGCGGCCGTTTGATCTCAGATCCAAGGGCTGCAAGCAGCCCGTATCACGGTCATGCCTACAACAACCGTCGCCTCGCTCGCGCAGTCGTGCCCTTGGAGATTTAACACGGTGCGTTAGGCTATCTGATGTTGGCATGCCATACATAGTCATCACTTAGTCACTCAGACAACAAGGTTAGCTATAAGGTTGGCCATAAGAGTATTTTTTTACTTCTCTCTATCTCTTTCTTCGTAGTATTTATTGCATTTGCCAAGGAGTGACCTCTTCCAATGAAATGGTGCTTAGATGAGGTGCTAAGGGCATTAAATGGCTTAGCAACTCAAGTCCCCAATGCATAGGTGCTTAGTTTTTTGTTGCTAAGTTTGCTTCATTTAATTAGCTATAGACTCAAAATTGTCTTTTCACCTAGGTAAATGCGCTTAACACCGTTTCTTCTTGGGGTCACCAAACTAGTCTCTCTCTTCTTACTTTACTTGCCACATTAGACTTTATGCCTATGTGGCAGACTTAGCACCTGTACGAGCAAGTACAATAGTAGTCTATAAGCCCGCTTACATGACATTTTTGCATATGTGGAGGAAAGAGGCAAGGAAAAAGTGGAGGAGTGGGCTCTCATGCAAGAGCCAGCCTCTACATGGTGGAGCATTGAGAGAGGCGCCTGTATACCATGGAGGTGGTCAGGAATTGGGAGACTCACGCCGGTCGTAGCGCCGCATTTAAAATGATAATGGCAAGTCAAATCACGGGGCCCCACCTGTCCAGCAGTAACTCGCTGTCAAATCACACAACCCTACATTTGTAGCAGCCTACTCCCTCATCTTCTTGCGTCTTTGTCCAACCGACTAGGCGGAACTGCCCCGCCTAGCGCGCGGGAAAAGCCCCTTGATACGTCTCCAATGTATCTATAATTTTTGATTGCTCCATGCTATATTATTTACTGTTTTGATTGTTTATGGGCTTTATTATACACTTCTATATCATTTTAGGGACTAACCTATTAACCTAGAGCCCAGTGCCAGTTTCTGTTTTTACCCTGTTTCAGGAAGGAAAGAAGCCCAGAAACTTCACGGAACTCATTTTTGGAAGGAAAGAAGCCCAGAAGACTTGGAGTGCACGTCGGGGGATCTGCGAGGAGGTCACGAGGCAGGGGGCGCACCCACCCCCCTGGGCGCACCCTCCACCCTCGTGAGCCCCTCATGGCCCCCCTGACATACTTGTTCCGCATATATATCCCCATATACCCTAAAAACATCCATGGACACAATAGATCGGGAGTTCCGCTGTCAGAAGCCTCCGTAGCCACTAGAAACCAATCTAGACCCGTTCAGGCACCCCGTCGGAGGGGGAATCCTTCTCCGGTGGCCATAATCATCATCCCGGTCCTCTACATGACGAGGAGGGAGTAGTTCTCCCTCGGGGCTGAGGGTATGTACCAGTAGCTATGTGTTTGATCTCTCTATCTCGTGTTCTTGAGGTGATACGATCTTGATGTATCGCGAGATTTGCTATTATATTTTGATCCTATGATGTTTTCTTCCTCCCTCTACTCTCTTGTAATGAATTGAGTTTCCCCTTTTAAGTTATCTTATCAGATTGAGTCTTTAAATATTTGATAACACTTGATGTATGTCTTGTCGTGCGTATCTATGGTGACAATGGGATACCGCATGATTCACTTGATATATGTTTTGGTGATCAACTTGCGGGTTCCGCCCATGAACCTATGCATAGGGGTTGGCACACGTTTTCGTCGTGATTCTCCGGTAGAACTTTGGTGCACTCTTTGAGGTCCTTTGTGTTGGTTGAATAGATGAATCTGAGATTGTGTGATGCATATCGTATAATCATACCCACGGATACTTGAGGTGACATTGGAGTATCTAGGTGACATTAGAGTTTTGATTGATTTGTGTCTTAAGGTGTTATTCTAGTACGAACTCTAGGGTTGTTTGTGACACTTATAGGAATAGCCCAACGGATTGATTGGAAAGAATAACTTTGAGGTGGTTCCGTAACCTACCATAATCTCTTCGTTCGTGCTCTGCTATTAGTGACTTTGGAGTGACTCTTTGTTGCATGTTGAGGGATAGTTATGTGATCCAATTATGTTATTATTGTTGAGGGAACTTACACTAGTGAAAGTATTAACCCTAGGCCTTGTTTCAACGCATTGCAATACCGTTTACGCTCACTTTTATCATTAGTTACCTTGCTGTTTTTATATTTTCAGATTACAAAAACCATTATCTACTATCCATATACCACTTGTATCACCATCTCTTCGCTGAACTAGTGCACCTATACAATTTACCATTGTATTGGGTGTGTTGGGGACACAAGAGACTCTTTGTTATCTGGTTGCAGAGTAGCTTGAGAGAGACCATCTTCATCCTATGCCTCCTACGGATTGATAAACCTTAGGTCATCCACTTGAGGGAAATTTGCTACTGTCCTACAAACCTCTGCACTTGGAGGCCCAACAACGTCTACAAGAAGAAGGTTGTGTAGTAGACATCAAGCTCTTTTCTGTTGTCATTGCCGGGGAGGTTAGCGCTTGAAGGTATATCTTTAGATCTTGCAATCGAGTCTTTTAGTTTCTTGTTTTATCACTAGTTTAGTTTATAAAATAAAATTAAAAAATGGAATTAAGTTTGCCTCATACGCTTTATCTTTTTCATATCTTGCAATCGAGAATAAGGATTCTGACAATTGTGCTCGGGTGCTAAAGGAAGAATGCATTAGAATGTTTGGCATTAAATCTTTGAATGATGAGCATGTTTGCAATGTTGTTAGTATGAATTCCTTGAATATCTATGATGCTAATGATATGCAAAGCCACAAGCTTGGGGAAGCTATGTTTGATGAAGATGATATTTTTGTCCCACAAATTTTGATGAGCAAATTTATTATGATGAAAGCATGCCTCCTATTTATGATGATTATATTGATGAAAGTGGTTTCGGAGAGGTCATGACTTTATTTAGTGACGAATCCACTATTTCGGAAGAGGTTCCAATTGATTATGAGAACAAAGTTGCTATCTATGATGATTATTGTGATGACATGTATGCTTTAAAGAATAATGATAACCATGAAACTTTTCATCATGATTTTAGCTTTCAATTGGATTATGCCTCACATGATAGTTATTTTGTTGAGTTTGCTCCCACTACTATTCATGAGAAGAAGTTTGCTTATGTGGAGAGTAATAAAAATTGTATGCTTGTAAATCATGAAAAGAATGCTTTATGTGCTGGTTATATTGTTGAATTCATTCATGATGCTACTGAAAATTATTATGAGGGAGGAATATATGCTTGGAGCAATTGCAATAATATCAAGTTTCCTCTCTATGTGTTGAAAATCTTGAAGTTATGCTTGTTTTGCCTTCCTATGCTAGTTGATTATTGTTCCCACAAGTTGTTTGCTCACAAAATCCCTATGCGTAGGAAGTGGGTTAGAATTAAATGTGCTAGTCATATTCTTCATGATGCTCTCTTTATGTTACAATTATTATCCTTTATGTGAGCATCATTGAAATCATCATGCCTAGCTAGGGGCGTTAAACGATAGCGCTTGTTGGGAGGCAACCCGATTTTATTTTTATTCCTTGATTTTTGTTCCTGTTTAGTAATAAATAATTCATCTAGCCTCTGTATAGATGTGGTTTTATGCTTTTAATTAGTGTTTGTGCCAAGTAGAACCTTTGGGAAGACTTGGGGGAAGTCTTGTTGATCATGCTGTAAAAAATAGAAACTTTAGCGCTCACGAGAATTGCTGCCATTTTTATTTGGAAAGTGATATTTAGTTAATTATTTTTGCAGATGATTAATAGATGCATTACTCAGGTCCAGCAATTTATTTGAGAATTTTATGAGTTCCAGAAGTATACGTTTGATCCAGATTACTACAGACTGTTCTGTTTTTGACAGATTCTGATTTTCGTGTGTTGTTTGCTTATTTTGATGAATCTATGGCTAGTAAAATAGTTTATAAACCATAGAGAAGTTTGAATACAGTAGGTATAACACCAATATAAATAAAGAATGTGTTCATTGCAGTATATTGAAGTGGTGATTTAATTTCTTATACTAACGGAGCTTACAAGTTTTTTGTTAAGTTTTGTGTTGTGAAGTTTTCAAGTTTTGGGTGAGGATTCGATGGACTATGGAATAAGGAGTGGCAAGAGCCTAAGCTTGGGGATGCCCAAGGGACCCCAAGGTAATATTCAAGGCCAACCAAGAGCCTAAGCTTGGGGATGGCCCAGAAGGCATCCCCTCTTTCGTCTTCGTTCATCGGTAACTTTACTTGGAGCTATATTTTTATTCGCCACGTGATATGTGTTTTGCTTGGAGAGTCCTTTTATTTAATTTAGTTTTGCTTTCTGTTTGAATAAAATACCAAGATCTGAAATTATTAAATGTTAGAGAGTCTTCACATAGTTGCATAATTATTCGAATACTCCTTGATCTTCACTTATATCTTTCGGAGTAGTTTGTTGTTTGCTCTAGTACTTCACTTATATCTTTTAGAGCATGGTGGTAGTTTTATTTTGAAGAAATAGATGAACTCTCATGCTTCACTTAGATTATTTTGAGAGTCTTAAATAGCATGCTAATTTGCTTAAAATCCTAATATGCTTGGTATGCAAGAATAATAAAATTCTCTTATGAGTGTTTTGAATACGATGAGAAGTTTGATACTTGATGATTGTTTTGAGATATGAGGATGGTAATATTAGAGTCATGCTAGTTGAGAAGTTGTGTATTTGAGAAATACTTGTGTTGAAGCTTGTGATTCCCGTAGCATGCACGTATGGTGAACCGTTATGTGATGAAGTCGGAGCATGATTTATTTATTGATTGTCTTCCTTATGAGTGGCGGTCTGGGACGAGCGATGGTCTTTTCCTACCAATCTATCCCCCTAGGAGCATGCGTGTAATACTTTAATTTTATAACTAATAGATTTTTGCAATAAGTATGTGAGTTCTTTATGACTAATGTCGAGTCCATGGATTATACGCACTCTCACCCTTCCACCATTGCTAGCCTCTCTAGTACTGCGCAACTTTTGCCGGTACCATAAACCCACCATATACCTTCATCAAAACAGCCACTGTACCTACCTATTATGGCATTTCCATAGCCATTCCGAGATATATTGACATGCAACATTCCACCGTTCCGTTTATTATGACACGCTTCATCATTGTCATATTTCTTAGCATGATCATGTAGTTGACATTGTATTTGTGGCAAAGCCACTGTCCATAATTCTTTCATACATGTCACTAATGCATCATTGCACATCCCGGTACACCGCCGGAGGCATTCATATAGAGTCATATCTTGTTCAAAGTATCGAGTTGTAATTCTTGAGTTGTAAGTAAATAAAAGTGTGATGGTCATAATTATTAGAGCATTGTCCCAGTGAGGAAAGGATGATGGAGACTATGATTCCCCCATAAGTCGGGATGAGACTCCGGACGAAAATAAATAAATAAATAAAAGAGGCCAAAGAAGCCCAAATAAAAAAAGAAAAGAGGCCATAAAAAAGAGAAGGCCGAAAAAAATAAAAAAAATGAGAGAAAAAGAGAGAAGGGGCAATGCTACTATCCTTTTACCACACTTGTGCTTCAAAGTAGCACCATGATCTTCATGATAGAGAGTCTCCTATGTTGTCACTTTCATATACTAGTGGGAATCTTTCATGATAGAACTTGGCTTGTATATTCCAATGATGGGCTTCTTCAAAATGCCCTAGGTCTTCGGGAGCAAGCAAGTTGGATGCACACCCACTTAGTTTCTTTTTGAGCTTTCATACACTTATAGCTGTAGTGCATCAGTTGCATGGCAATCCCTACCCACCCACATTGATATCTATTGATGGGCATCTCCATAGCCCGTTGATATGCCTAGTTGATGTGAGACTATCTTCTCTTTTTTGTCTTCTCCACAACCACCATTCTATTCCACCTATAGTGCTATGTCCATGGCTCATGCTCATGTATTGCATGAAGATTGAAAAAGTTTGAGAACATCAAAAGTATGAAACAATTGCTTGGCTTGTCATCGGGGTTGTGCATGATTTAAATATTTTGTGTGGTGAAGATGGAGCATAGCCAGACTATATGATTTTGTAGGGATAGCTTTATTTGGCCATGTTATTTTGAGAAGACATAATTGCTTAGTTAGTATGCTTGAAGTATTATTATTTTTATGTCAATATGAACTTTTGTTTTGAATATTTCGGATCTGAATATTCATGCCACAATTAAGAAGAACTACACGAAAATTATGCCAAGTAGCACTCCACATCAAACATTTTGTTTTTTATCATTTACCTACTCGAGGACGAGTAGGAATTAAGCTTGGGGATGCTGATACGTCTCCAACGTAACTATAATTTTTGATTGCTCCATGCTATATTATTTACTGTTTTGATTGTTTATGGGCTTTATTATACACTTTTATATCAATTTTGGGACTAACCTATTAACCCAGAGCCCAGTGCTAGTTTCTGTTTTTACCCTGTTTTAGGCTTTCAAAGAAAAGGAAAACTAAACGGAGTCCAATTGACCTGAAACTTCACGGAACTCATTTTTGGAAGGAAAAAAGCCCAAAAGACTTGGAGTGCACGTCGGGGGATCTGCGAGGAGGTCATGAGGCAGGGGGGGGCGCCCACCCCCTGGACGCGCCCTCCACCCTCGTGAGCCCCTCGTGGCCCCCCTAACGTACTTCCTCCGCATATATATCCCCATATACCATAAAAACATCTGTGGACACAATAGATCATGAGTTCTACAGCCAGAAGCCTCCGTAGCCACTGAAAACCAATCTAGACCGGTTCCGGCACCCTGCCAGAGGGGTAATCCTTCTCCGGTGGCCATCTTCATCATCCCGGTGCTCTCCATGACGAGGAGGGAGTAGTTCTCCCTCGGGGCTGAGGGTATGTACCAGTAGCTATGTGTTTGATCTCTCTCTCTCTCTCGTGTTCTTCAGGTGATACGATCTTGATGTATCGCGAGCTTTGCTATTATATTTGGATCCTATGATGTTTTGTTCCTCCCTCTACTCTCTTGTAACTAATTGAGTTTCCCCTTTTAAGTTATCTTATCGGATTGAGTCTTTAAAGATTTGAGAACAATTGATGTATGTCTTGTCGTGCGTATCTGTGGTGACAATGGGATACCACAAGATTCACTTGATGTATGTTTTGGTGATTAACTTGCGGGTTCCGCCCATGAACCTATGCATAGGGGTTGGCACAAGTTTTCGTCGTGATTCTCCGGTAGAACTTTGGGGCACTCTTTGAGGTCCTTTGTGTTGGTTGAATAGATGAATCTGAGATTGTGTGATGCATATCATATAATCATACCCACGGATACTTGAGGTGACATTGGAGTATCTAGGTGACATTAGGGTTTTGATTGATTTGTGTCTTAAGGTGTTATTCTAGTACGAACTCTAGGCCTGTTTGTGACACTTATAGGAATAGCACAACGGACTGATTGGAAAGAATAACTTTGAGGTGGTTTCGTACCCTACCATAATCTCTTCGTTCGTGCTCTGCTATTAGTGACTTTGGAGTGACTCTTTGTTGCATGTTGAGGGATAGTTATGTGATCCAATTATGTTACTATTGTTGAGGGAACTTACACTAGCGAAAGTATGAACCCTAGGGCTTGTTTCAACGCATTGCAATACCGTTTACGCTCACTTTTATCATTAGTTACCTTGCTGTTTTTATATTTTCAGATCACAAAAACCATTATCTACTATCCATATACCACTTGTATCACCATCTCTTCGCCGAACTAGTGCACCTATACAATTTACCGTTGTATTGGGTGTGTTGGGAACACAAGAGACTCTTTGTTATTTGGTTGGAGGGTTGCTTGAGAGAGACCATCTTTATCCTACGCCTCCTACGGATTGATAAACCTTAGGTCATCCACTAGAGGGAAATTTCCTACTGTCCTACAAACCTCTGCACTTGGAGGCCCAACAACATCTACAAGAAGAAGGTTGTGTAGTAGACATCAGCCCTCCCTCGAATTTCAAATAGTATAGTATACTAATTTTGTATCCATGGATTGCGCCATGGAGCAAAGCCTCGAGAAAACGGCTGTACACATGTACAGAGTATACAACACGCCCGTCGCGTTCGTGTCGCACCCCAGACGGTCGGTCAGTCTGGCAAGCTGCTCTCTGAATGGAACGTGTGTCATATTGCATTTGCACATACATGTGGAACCGCAATTGAGAACTGACCATAGGCAAACTCCCTGCCCCGCAAGTAGGGTGAGTTAATAGAAGAGAGAGACGAGCAATAGCACTAGAGAAGTGTTGTACCGACGTTGGTTCCTAGATGATCCATGCATGACACGAAAGATCAGTTCGTCCATGCATGTGACCAGACTCCAGCAGACACGGCTGGATTGGCTATCGTCTACATATCATGCAGGTTGTATTGTATAGGGCTGTAGTTCTGATGAGAAATCTAAAAAAAGGTTTCTTGTCATCTCGCAATATTAGGTGTCATGTACTTTGGATCATTGCGAGGGTTAAACTGCGACAACTGAGTTCCTCCAAGGCGCTGGTCATTGGGGGCACATGCATGAAGACAACTCGGCCGCCATCTAGGTCAAGCCAGCTATGTTAATTAGGACATCTATCGATGGACCCCTTTTCTACGAGTTATCTTTAATTTGAGCTTTGATAGTCGTGTAGTTTGTCCATCGGGATTCATGTAGTCTCTTTGGGGAAGTGAGGTTATGCTTTCTTGTCATGTGGCATTTTTTCGTGTTATATGTTATAATCCAGTGCTTCAGATCAAAATGATGACAACTACACCTCCGGGGCACGTGCATGAAGATTTCTCGACAGTCATTCACGAGGTCAAGTTGGCTCTGGTAGACAAAAGAAAACTACTCCACTATATAAGCACGAGCCTCCGCGCTTGCTTGCTAGTGTTGCTCTCTTCACACTGTCTCGTCCTCTCCAAATCTAAACACGACAGCTGTGGCCACACTCTTTCTCTCTCTCTACTGACCATTGGTCACAGATCCAGCCGGATCCTCTCCGTCGGGGAAGGTGAGAAGGTGCAACATTCACGCGGTCGTCCTTGGCGTCGGCTCTTAGGCACTGTTGCCGCGTCCCGATCAGCGTGCCTTGTCGTTCTCTCCCAATACCACTGGCTAGGGACGACCTCCGACCCCTTCTTCCTTGTTGTTGTAGTGTGGGCAAATCCGGCCTCCCGTCGCACCTAGCGACATCCCGACGACCCTCAGGTAGAACTTCCTTCGGAACAGGCCTTGCTCTACTTCCTGAGCGCCTGACGTGCTGCATTTGTTTCTTTTACTATTTCTCAGGCCCTCTCGTAGATAGGATCGATCGGCTGTTGGAAAGCCACCTAAATTTTTACTGTTAAGAGGTAAAACTAGTTCATGCACTCGAATCTATGACTACTTGGTTCAAACAAGGAAGAAAGGGGGTGGGGGTGGGGGAAGATTTGTTACCCGAATCTAGGACTTGGTCGAAAGAGGATATAATGGGGGCGAAAAGTAGCAGAGACTGGCTATCCAACTGGTCTCTTGGTCTAATAGGGAAATAAAGGGAAACGTTGTACAAAATCAATATAAACCTGATCTATTGGTTGAAAAAGGAAAGAAAGTGGGGACTGGGGGCACAAGTCAACAGAGTAAGTCCAGCACTAGATTTGCTAGCCTCAAACAGTATAAGGTTGCTATACCGAACAAAAATGGGACCAACCCAGATATCCTATTCTGATGTTTGTTGCCCCGAGCCACTCTTATGTAATGCCACTGGTAAAATGTAGCAGTCGTGCTGTTAAAAGTAAGGACACGTTAAAACAATGTTGTTTTCAATGTAATGCCTCCAGTAATATGAATCAATGGCACTTTTTTCATGTCCTGCTAAATTTCCCATTAAGATAAGTTGCTTCTTTTCGTTAGAAATGCAGCTGTCCTAGTCCGCCTACTCTCCCATGCCCAAATACCAGCTCTGTAGCAGCTCTTAATGTAATGTTGCTGGTAAAATGAAGCAATGGCACCATTAAAGTAATGTCATATTTAACGGTTGTCATAGTTAATCCTAATGCCCACACTAATATCTAGCAATGCTGCTGCTTTAGAAATTGCTACTGTCCTTGTAGGATTGCCATTCAGACAAGGAACATGCTTATTTTCATTTGATGTATGTTTCATCACTTGTTAGTCAACCTAATACGTTCATTTTGCATCATGCTTTTATATCGATAATTATTGCATTATGGGTTGCTATTACACATTATGTCACAATACTTATGCCTATTCTCTCTTATTTTACAGGGTTTACTTGAAGAGGGGGAATGCCAGCAGCTGGAATTCTGGGCTGGAAAAGGAGCAAATATTAGAGACCTATTCTACACAACTCCAAAGGTCCTGAAACTTCAGGGGAGCAATGTAACGCCCCGTATGTAACCTACCATATTTGTATTCCAGCTCTTGCTAGTGTAACACCCAGGATGCGACTATATCTCCCACGTGTCGAGGCACGACTTTGAGGCATAATCGCATTGAAGGCATATGTCGCAAGTTAGGTAATCTTCACAACATCCCATGTAATATAAATAATAAAGGGTAGATAACATAGTTGGCTTACACTCGCCACGTCAATCAAGTACATAAATAACATTACATCATCCAAACACTCATGGCCCGACTACGGCGCCAAAATAAAAGAGAACCCAACATGCGACACGGTCTCGATCACCCTCAACTGAGCACCACTACCGATCATCAGGAAAGCAAACATAGTAACGTTGAGAGTCCTCGTCAAACTCCCACTTGAGCTCAAACGCGTCACCTGGAGCGGAATCATCAGGCCCTGCATCTGGTGTAATAGTAATCTGTGAGCCACAGGGACTCAGCAATCTCGCACCCTCGCGATCAAGACTATTTAAGCTTATAGGTAAGGCAAGGTAAAATATATGTGGAGCTGTAGCACGCGACTAGCAAGTATGGTGGCTATCCTATTCGCAAAAGAGAGCAAGAAGAGGAGGCAAAGCGCGAGCGAGAAACTAGAGAACAACCTGCGCAAACATTACTCCAACACCGTGTCCACTTCCCGGACTCCGCCGAGAAGAGGCCATCACAGTAACACGCTCAGTTGATTCATTTTAATTAAGTTAAGGTTAAAGTTATCTACAACCGGACATTAACAAATTCCCATCTGCCCATAACTGCGGGCACGGCTTTCGAAAGTTCAAATCCCTGCAGGGGAGTCCCAACTTAGCCCATGACAAGCTCTCACGGTCAACGAAGGAATAGACCTCCTCCCAAGACGTTCCGATCAGACTCGGTATCTCGGTTCTTAAAGACACTTCGACAGGTTAAAACAAGACCAGCAACACCGCCCGAATGTGCCGACAAATCCCGATAGGAGCTGCACATATCTCGTTCTCAGGGCACACTCATATGGGCAAGACGTCGGGTAGGCCAGCCCAGAGTTGCCCCTGGTAGCCCCGGACATCGCTCGGTGGGACCAACACTCAGAGGAGCACTGGCCCGGGGGGCTAAAATAAGATGACCCTCGGGCTCCGGAAACCCAAGGGAAAAGAGGCTAGGTGGCAAATGGTAAAACCAAGGTTGGGCATTGCTGGAAAAGCTTTAATCATGGCGAACTATCAAGGGGTTCCCATTATAACCCAACCGCGTAAGGAACGCAAAATCCGGGAACATAACACCGATATGACGGAAACTAGGGCGGCAAGAGTGGAACAAAACACTACGCGAGAGGCCGAGCCTTCCACCATTTACCAAGTATATAGATTCATTAAGATAACAAGATAATATGATGATATCCCAACAAGTAAATAAATGTTCCAACAAGGAACGGCCTTCGATCTTCACCTGCAGCTAGCAACGCTATAAGAGGGGTTGAGCAAAGCGGTTTCATAGCCAATCAACGGTTTGCTAGGACATGGTGGGTTAGAGGTTTGACATGGCAAATTTGGGAGGCTTGAAAGCAAGTGGTAGGCATCGTAGCATTGTCATAGGAAAAGAGCGAGCAAACTAGCATAGCAAAGATAGTAGTGATTTCGAGGGTATGATCATCTTGCCTGCACAGTTGTCAAAGTTGACTGGATCCTCGAAAGCAAACTCAACGGGCTCCTTGTTAGCGAACTCGTCTCCCGGCTCTACCCAAACAAGACAAACAAGCAAAAAGGACACGATCAACCACGTGCAAGGATCAAACAATACGATGCAAGGATGATATGCTATGTGGGATGCGATGCAGGATGCATATGCAATATTTGACAAGGGATGCATGAACCTGGCCTCAACTTGGAAATACAAGCATGCCACTGGAAAGATGAGATGAAATCGCTTGAAAACGATATAAAGAACACCGGAATCGGAGTTATGCTTTGGAAATGGCAAGCGATTCAAATAAGACACCGGTCTGCGATTTACAGCAAGTAGCCATCTAAATGCAACGAAATGAACATGCTACAGCACCCAAACATGACAACAAAGTACTTGTCAGGGATGCATTCAAGATGCTTAACAAAAGTCTAGCACTGAGCTACGGCCAATTCATCCATTAACAGGTTCAAACAAGCATGGCAAAAATGCATATGGCAAACAGATCTCAGACTTAGTGAAATTAACACTTGTCTGGAATTTCAGATCAGGTAGCACTCTTCGGAGAAACAAAACTACATGCTACAGGACCTGAACATGGCAAAGTAAAGCATGGCATGGA
Source organism: Triticum dicoccoides (assembly GCF_002162155.2). NCBI lineage: Eukaryota > Viridiplantae > Streptophyta > Magnoliopsida > Poales > Poaceae > Triticum > Triticum dicoccoides. The sequence continues at coordinate 515,237,179 of NC_041386.1, forward strand.
GCTACTCAAAGAGCTTAACAAAAGTCCCTTAGTGACCTTGAGCCAAAAGGGATCAGAAAATACAATTGCAAGCATGTGAACATAGCAAAAACATAATCAGTTCTCAGACTTAGTGAAAACTGGAGCATGCTGAAAATAGATATCAAGTAGGCATGTTTACGAGCTCGATGCACTCACTACAGGGCAATTCATGATAAGCTAAGCATACACCCATCAAGAATACACAAAATGCAAGCTAGACATGGCAAGAACAATAACCTAGCATGCACGGATCAACTACAACAACATTGGCAAAATTGCAAACAAGTTAACAATCTGCCCAGATTCTCAAAGTAGCAAAAGTAGAGCTCGATTGACTCAAGCTAGGGTGCTCCATAATTGCAAACAAAGACAAGGATGGATAGATCACTACAATATTAACAAAACATCCTTACTGATCATCCTCAAAAGAGGCACGGATCACTAGGAAACAACATGAACATATGGCCATATGAAATAAACAGCTCAAGGACTTAGTGGAAAGGCTAAGTCCCTGAAATCAGAATTACCAAGTGCCTCACTTGGAAAGATTGTGCTAGTCACCACACACATCAGAAAATTACATGGGTTGCACCTCTGGAAAGATGACAAAACCCTTAACAAAACATATGTAGAGCATCAGGGCATAGCATGCACACAATAATCATGGCAAAAATGACAAAAAGCTAAATGGAGTAGCAGATCTGACAATTATCTCAAGTAGCCCTCTTCCAACAGCATTTAGGGCATCAAGATGACCTGAAATGAAAATTATGCAATGGAATGAAATGATGTTCTCTCTGAGATGAACATTTTTATATGCTATATGCATGAATCAGAGCTACGGATGCAAAGTTACGAGGCTATGAACAAGAGCACTTGGATCTGGAATTTTTGGGACTTAGAGGAAAAATCAACCCCGAGATAAAAGTCAATGGAGCACGGAAGTCGAGGCGGTGGCGGATCTCGCCAGAGCCGGATCCCGACATCGGCGAGGTAGAGGATGGCCGGCGGGGTCGGCGCCTCGCGGTGGCTCCGGGCGGAGACGGCGAGGCGCGCGGAGGCCGGCTCGGAGGAGGAGGTAGCGGCGGAGAGGCGGCTGCGGGCCACGGGGGCCCCGGCTGGGCCGCGCGGGCCTCGTGCGGTGGCGGCGGCGGCTTGCCACGTGGCAGGCGGCGGTTGGCGGCGGCGGATCCGTCCGGTCCGGACGGACAATGTCCGGCGCGCGCGAGGGGACAATCTAGGGTTTTTTTCGGGAGGAAGGAGAAGGAGATCCGCGAATTTCGGGAGGGGACTTTAAATAGGCATAGAGGGAGCTAGGAGAGTCCAAATGAGGTGCGGTTTTCGGCCACGCGATCATGATCGAACGATCTAGATGATGGAGAAGGCTTAGGTGGGGTTTGGGCCAAATTGGAGGGGTGTTGGGCTGCAACACACACGAGGCCTTTTCGGTCCCTCGGTTAACCGTTGGAGTATCAAACGAAGTCCGAATGATACGAAACTTGACAGGAGGTCTACCGGTAGTAAACCAAGGCCGCTTGGCAAGTCTTGGTCCAATCTGGAAATGTTTAATCCACACACACGAAAGAAAGATAGAAATGACCACCGGAGGAGAACAAAGCGCCGGAATGCAAAACGGACAACGGGGAAAATGCTCGAATGCATGAGACGAACACGTATGCAAATGCAATGCACATGATGACATGATATGAGATGCATGACAACGACAACAACACACGGAGACAAAGACCCGAACCCGAGAAAATAAAATAACTTAATGCTGGAAACGGCAAGAGTTGGAGTACAAATTGGGAAAGTTACATCTGCGGTGTTACAACACTCCACCACTGCGAAAGGATCTTGTCCCGAGATCTAGGACTGAAAGAACGCCGGGTACTCAAAACGGAGGTGATCCTCGCGTTCCTAGGTAGCTTCACGGTCGGAATGGTGTGACCACTTGACTTTGAGAAATTTGATTGACTTGTTGCGAGTCTTGCGTTCAGTCTCTTCAAGAATAGCAACTGGGTGCTCACGATAGGAGAGATCTTCTTGCAGCTCAATGTCCTCGAAGTTGACGGTGCGATCAGGAGTCTCGAAGCACTTTCGAAGCTGAGAGACATGGAACACGTCATGAACATTTGCAAAGTTTGAAGGAAGCTCGAGTTGATAGGCGAGGTCGCCTCTCTTGCTGACAATCTTGAAAGGTCCCACGTATCTAGGGGCAAGCTTCCCTTTGATACCGAAGTGACGAGTACCTTTCATAGGAGAGACGCGGAGGTAAACATGATATCCGATCTCGAAAGCCAAATCACGATGCTTACTATCATAGTAGCTCTTCTAGCAGGATTGGGCTGCTTTGAGGTTATCACGAATGACTTTGCACATTTCCTCTGCCTCTGTGATTAAGTCATTACCCAAAAGCTGACGTTCACCGGTTTCAGACCAGTTGAGAGGGGTACGGCACTTCCTGCCATACAGAATTTCAAATGGGGCCTTGCCCAAACTTTCTTGGAAACTGTTGTTGTAGGAGAATTCAGCATAAGGAAGACAATCCTCCCACTTCATGCCGAAGGAGATCACACAAGCCCTGAGCATATCTTCAAGAATCTGGTTGACACGCTCGACTTGACCGCTAGTTTGAGGATGGAAAGCTGTGCTGAAGCGGATGTTGGTGCCCATGGCCTTCTGAAAAGAATCCCAAAACTTGGAGGTAAAGATGCTGCCACGGTCTGAAGAGATCACTTGTGGGATACCGTGCAGAGAGACAATACGAGAGGTATAGAGTTCCGCCAATTGAGCTGCAGTGATCGACTCTTTGATAGGCAGAAAGTGAGCCACTTTAGTGAGTTTGTCGATGACAACGAATATAGCATCATTGCCACGCTTGGACTTTGGAAACCCAGTCACGAAGTCCATCTCAATGTGGTCAAACTTCCATTCAGGAAGGGCAAGAGGTTGGATGAGGTCTGCTGGCCTTTGGTGTTCTGCATTCACTCTTCTGCAGACATCACATTCATTCACGAATTGAGCGATCTCGCGCTTCATTCGAGTCCACCAATAAGCCTGCTTAAGGTCCTGATACATCTTCGTGCTCCCAGGGTGGATGGAGAGGAGAGAATTGTGAGCCTCGTTCATGATCACTTTACGGAGGTCACCTTTGGCCACAACAATACGATCCTCGAAGAAGAGAGTGTCCTTGTCATCAAGGCGGTAGCACTTGTACTTGGGTTGACTCTTGGCAATCCCAATCTTCACCTTTTTCACCATAGCATCAAGAAGCTGAGCTTGGCGAATCTGGTCTTCCAAGGAAGGAGAGACTTGAAGGTTGGCGAGGAAACCTTGAGGAACAACTTGCAGATTAAATTTGCGGAAAGCTTCACAAAGCTCGGGTTGATAAGGCTTGAGAATCAGACTGTTACAATAAGCTTTCCTGCTCAAAGCGTCAGCAATCACATTGGCCTTGCCTGGAGTATACTCGATACTCGGATTATACTCTTGAATCATTTTGACCCATCGAGTTTGCCTGAGGTTGAGATTAGGCTGAGTGAAGATGTACTTGAGACTCTTGTGATCAGTGAAAATGTCCACTTTTCTTCCCAATAAGAGATGTCTCCAAGTCAAAAGAGCATGCACAACTGCCGCCAACTCGAGATCATGAGTGGGGTAGTTCTTCTCATTTGGCTTCAACTGGCAAGAGGTATAAGCAACAACTTTCTTCTCTTGCATCAATACTACGCCAAGACCTTGGAGAGAGGCATCACAAAAGACCTCGTACGGCTTGGATTCATCAGGCGGAGTTAGAACTGGAGCAGTGATCAATTTCTCTTTCAAAGTGTTGAAAGAAATGTCACACTCCGGAGACCAAACGTACTTGACGTGCTTCTGGAGAAGATTAGAGAGAGGCTTTGCGATCTTAGAAAAGTTTTCAACGAATCTTCGGCAATAGCTTGCGAGACCGAGGAAGCTACGGAGTTGCTTCACGTTCTGAGGAGGTTCCCAATTCACAATTGCAGACACCTTCTCAGGATTCACGGCAATACCTTTGGCAGAGATGATATGGCCAAGATAAAGAACCTCATCAAGCCAAAATTCACACTTGGAGAACTTGGCATAGAACTGATGTTCCCTTAGCTTATCGAGTACCAAACGCAAGTGCTTGGCATGATCTTCCTTGTTCTTCGGGAAAACCAGAATGTCGTCGAGATAGACCAAAATGAAGTCATTGGTGTAGGCATTGAAGATGAAGTTCATCATACGAGAGAAAGTCGAAGGAGCGTTGACGAGGCCAAAAGACATGACAGTGTATTCATATGAACCATAGCTTGTCCTGAAAGCTGTCTTGGGAATATCTTGCTCACGGATACGAATCTGATGATAGCCCATACGGAGATTAAGCTTGGAGAATACTTGGGCACCTTTGAGTTGTTCGAACAGCTCATTGATGTTGGGAAGTGGGTATTTCTTCTTGATGGTCTTCTTGTTCAATGGGCGGTAATCAACACAAAGTCAGTCCGTTCCATCCTTCTTCTTCACAAAAAGAACACCACAACCCCACGGAGAAGAACTAGGCCGGATAAGACCCATTTTCTCTTGAATATCGAGTTGCTTCTTCAGCTCCTTCAACTCTTCAGGTCCGAGCTTGTAAGGACGTTTGCACACAGGTTCTGTACCAGGCTCAAGATCAATAACGAATTCAACTGGCCGGTGCGGAGGCATTCCTGGAATCTCTTCTGGAAAGATGTCTTGATATTCGCAAACGACTGGAATTTGCGAGATAGCATCCAATTCACCCTTCTCATTGAGAGAAAACAAACGGATAGTATCATCATGAGCGGCAAAGACAATTACATCCTCAGACGAATGAGTCAATTGAATCTGCCTGGCTGCACAATCAAGCTGAGCCTTGTGCTTAGTAAGCCAATCCATTCCGAGAATAAGATCAATATCCGAGTTACCAAGAACCATTGGAGAAGAAAGAAACTTGTAATCGCCCAACATGATAGTAACATCCGGAGCCATCATTTTGGTGTTCATGAACAAACCCGGAGAAGAAACCACTATCGTCTTAGGCAAATCAATAGTATGCACATCATGCATAGATGCCAAAGGCTTTGATAAAAATGATAAAGATGCACCAGTGTCAAAAAGAACTCTTGCGGGAATGTCATTAACAGGAAGGTTACCCATGATCACATCTGGTGAGTCCTCTGCCTAATCTGCATTAAGCAAGTTGACCTTGGCGGACTTAGGGTTACGCTTGACCACAGCTGTACTTGCCGATCTGACAGGAGGAGGAGGAGGAAGACGCCTCTGGTTGAAACACTTGTTGGCATAGTGACCCTTATGTTGGCACTTGTTGGACGTGACCTCTGAAAGCGGACGGTGATACGGAGCACTCGATCTTGGAGCTTGAGACGAAGTCTTGTTCTGAAAGCCAGGGTTGGGTGGGTGGGAAGATCCACTGCCACCTTTGCTCTTCTGCTGATACGGCTGACGGAACGGAGGAGGAGGAAGCCAATACTTCTGCTGCTTGGCCACTTGAGTAGAGGAAGAAGGAGTAACATCTCTGACTCGCTTCTTGGAAGCATCACACCTCAACTGAGCAGCCTCTTGCTTCAGTGCCATGTTGTAGAACTCATCGTACCTCAAGGGCTCAAAGAGAACAAGAGCTAGCTGAATTTCTTCTCTGAGACCACCCCTGAACTGGTATATCATGCTCTTCTCATCAGGCACGTCCTGCTTAGCAAAGTGGGCGAGCTTCTGGAACAACTTGTTGTAGTCATAGACAGAAAAAGAGCCTTGATTCAGGTTGCGGAATTCCTCATGCTTGCTTTCAACCACGCTCTGGGGAATATGATGAGCTCGGAAATCTCGACGGAATTCATCCCAAGTGATAACACGTCCATCTCTGGAATCCATGTATTGCTGGAACCACTCTGCAGCTTGATCTTTGAGTTGGAAGGAAGCGAACTTGACAAAGTTCTCAGGCCTGACGTTACTGCACTCGAAATGCTTGCATAGATCCACTAACCAATCGTCAGCATTGGTTGCCTCAACACAATTGCTGAAAGTCTTTGGCCCGTTAGCAAGGAACTGGTTGAGTGAAGCAAAGTGATTCTGATTGTTGCCTTGGTTCCCTTTGTTGCCTTGATTGCACTCTTGAAGAATTTGCATGATCAACTGTGTGTTTGCATTGGTTGCGGCCATCACAGCTTGCCATGCCTCCGGAGGAGGTGGAGGTGGTGGCGGATTAGGATTCGGAGTTGTGCGCGTTGGAGGAGCCATCCTGAAGAGGTTGACGTCCATTAGCACATTGATAGACGAATATTGAAGCTGAATCCAACGGAATGAAAATTGCAACATATAGTCTTCACATACGAACAAAATGAACGAATGCAATCCTCTTGAAATGGTCACATATCCATAAATTGAGAAGCTACGTAGAATTAAGATAGAGAAATAAATCAACAAGGTACGGATCAGGAACGAATAATCGGTAAGAAATCCCAATCTCAAACCAAATATCCGTGGAAGAAGAACTAGAGCTACTAGAATTCTCACCTATGAAACTCCTGAACCTTTCCGGTTATGCAATCAGGTGTTGGGGATACAGGGGAAGCATAATATCTCACCCAAATCTAGCAAATCCTACATCCAGCTGTATCCATCCTTCAACACATAACCAAGAAACCTTCGGAAACCATCTACCCCAACCTTCGAAAAGCATCCGTTATACAAGTTATGGCGATACTCCCCAACTCCCGCCCCAGTACAGGGTGGCGTCGAGGTTATCTCACCAACGAACTGCATAAAAGAGATTTTCGATGTCGGCGTACTAAACTCAGGTATTCCAGAACTGCAACGATAAAATTATGATGACAACACCTCAGAGCTCAACTCCCAGGGACACTTCCACAAAACCCCTGACACGAGGCACCAAGACAATGTTCTCATCATAAAACCATCGGAACGATTCCAAGATACACGCGTGATCCTAAAATTTTTTTTAGTGAAATTTGAGAAGAGAAGAGTCAAAACTCTACGTCAGGATGCCTTACCAGAGTGATGAGGAGACTGCAAAGTAAAAAGAATTCCTAAACTCTCCGATATATAATTCCTAAATGACTCAAAACATTTTTCTAGACAGAACTCGGACGCTAAAAACGATCAAGCAATGGGGCTCCTAAGGTCGGGGAAGGCTCTGATTACCAACTTGTAACACCCTCGATGCGACTATATCTCCCACGTGTCGAGGCACGACTTAGAGGCATAATCGCATTGAAGGCATATGTCGCAAGTTAGGTAATCTTCACAACATCCCATGTAATATAAATAATCAAGGGGAGATAACATAGTTGGCTTACACTCGCCACGCCAATCAAGTACATAAATAACATTACATCATCCAAACACTCATGGCCTGACTACGGCGCCTAAATAAAAGAGAACCCAACATGCGACACGGTCCCAATCACCCCCAACTGAGCACCACTACTGATCATCAGGAAAGGAAACATAGTAACGTTGAGAGTCCTCGTCGAACTCCCACTTGAGCTCAAACGCGTCACCTGGAGCGGAATCATCAGGCCCTGCATCTGGTGTAATAGTAATCTGTGAGCCACAGGGACTCAGCAATCTCGCACCCTCGCGATCAAGACTATTTAAGCTTATAGGTAAGGCAAGGTAAAATATATGTGGAGCTGCAGTAAGCGACTAGCAGGTATGGTGGCTATCCTATTCACAAAAGAGAGCGAGAAGAGGAGGCAAAGAGCGAGCGGGAAACTAGAGAACAACCTACGCAAACATTACTCCAACACCGTGTCCACTTCCCGGACTCCGCCGAGAAGAGGCCATCACGGTAACACACTCAGTTGATTCATTTTAATTAAGTTGAGGTTAAAGTTACCTACAACTAGACATTAACAAATTCCCATCTGCCCATAACCGCGGGCACGGCTTTTGAAAGTTCAAATACCTGCAGGGTAGTCCCAACTTAGCCCATGACAAACTCTCACGGTCAACGAAGGAATAGACCTCCTCCCAAGACGTTCCGATCAGACTCGGTATCTCGGTTCTTCAAGACACTTCGATAGGTTAAAACAAGACAAGCAACACCGCCCGAATGTGCCGACAAATCCCGATAGGAGCTGCACATATCTCGTTCTCAGGGCACACTCAGATGAGCAAGACGTCGGGTAGGCCAGCCTAGAGTTGCCCCTGGTAGCCCCGGACATCGCTCGGTGGGACCAACACTTAGAGGAGCACTGGTCTGGGGGGGATAAAATAAGATGACCCTCGGGCTCCAGAAACCCAAGGGAAAAGAGGCTAGGTGGAAAATGGTAAAACCAAGGTTGGGCATTGCTGGAAAAGCTTTAATCAAGGCGAACTATCAAGGGGTTCCCATTATAACCCAACTGCGAAAGGAACGCAAAATCCAGGAACATAACACCGATATGACGGAAACTAGGGCGGCAAGAGTGGAACAAAACACTAGGCGAGAGGCCGAGCCTTCCACCCTTTACCAAGTATATAGATGCATTAAGATAACAAGATAATATGATGATATCCCAACAAGTAAATAAATGTTCCAACAAGGAACGGCCTTCGATCTTCACCTGCAGCTAGCAACGCTATAAGAGGGGCTTAGAAAAGCGGTAACATAGCCAATCAACGGTTTGCTAGGACATGGTGGGTTAGAGGTTTGACATGGAAAATTTGGGAGGCTTGAAAGCAAGTGGTAGGCATCGTAGCATTGGCATAGCAAAAGAGCGAGCAAACTAGCATAGCAAAGATAGTAGTGATTTCGAGGGTATGATCATCTTGCCTGCACAGTTGTCAGAGTTGACTGGATCCTCGAAAGCAAACTCAACGGGCTCCTCGTTAGCGAACTCGTCTCCCGGATCTACCCAAACAAGACAAACAAGCAACAAGGACACGATCAACCACGTGCAAGGATCAAACAATACGATGTAAGGATGATATGCTATGTGGGATGCGATGCGGGATGCATATGCAAGATTTGACAAGGGATGCATGAACCTGGCCTCAACTTGGAAATCCAAGCGTGCCACTGGAAAGATGAGATGAAATCGCTTGAAAACAATATAAAGAACAACGGAATCGGAGTTACGGTTTGGAAATGGCAAGCGATTCAAATAAGACACCGGTCTGCGATTTACAGCAAGTAGCCATCTAAATGCAACGAAATGAACATGCTAAAGCACCCAAACATGACAACAAAGTACATGGCAGGGATGCATTCAAGATGCTTAACAAAAGTCTAGCGCTGAGCTACGGCCAATTCATCCATTAACAAGTTCAAACAAGCATGGAAAAAATGCATATGGCAAACAGATCTCAGACTTAGTGAAATTAACACTTGTCTGGAATTTCAGATCAGGTGGCACTCTTCGGAGCAACAAAACTACATGTTACAGGACCTGAACATGGCAAAGTAAAGCATGGCATGGAGCTACTCAAATAGCTTAACAAAAGTCCCTTAGTGACCTTGAGCGAAAAGGGATCAGAAAATACAATTGCAAGCATGTGAACATAGCAAAAACATAATCAGTTTTCAGACTTAGTAAAAACTGGAGCATGCTGAAAACAGATATCAAGTAGGCATGTTTACGAGCTCGATGCACTCACTACAGGGCAAGTCATGATAACCTAAGCATACACCCATCAAGAATACACAAAATTCAAGCTAGACATGGCAAGAACAATAACCTAGCATGCACGGATCAACTACAACAACATCGGCAAAATTGCAAACAAGTTGACAATCTGCCCAGATTCACAAAGTAGCAAAAGTAGAGCTCGATTGGCTCAAGCTCCATAATTGCAAACAAAGACAAGGATGGATAGATCACTACAAGATTAACAAAACATCCTTATTGATCATTCTCAAAAGAGGCACGGATCACTAGGAAACAACATGAACATATGGCCATATGAAATAAACAGCTCAAGGACTTAGTGGAAATGCTAAGTCCCTGAAATCAGAATTACCAAGTGCCTCACTTGGCAAGCTTGTGCTAGTCACCACACACATCAAAAAATTACATGGGTTGCACCTCTGGAAAGATGACAAAACCCTTAACAAAACATATGTAGAGCATCAGGGCATAGCATGCACACAATAATCATGGCAAAAATGACAAAAAGCTAAATGGAGTTGCAGATCTGACAATTATCTCAAGTAGCCCTCTTCCAACAGCATTTAGGACATCAAGATGAACTCAAATGAAAATTATGCAATGGAATGAAATGATGTTCTCTCTAAGATGAACATTTTGATATGCTATATGCATGAATCGGAGCTACGGACGCAAAGTTACGAGGCTATGAACAAGAGCACTTGGATCTGGAATTTTTGGGACTTAGAGGAAAAATCAACCCCGAGATAAAAGTCAACGGAGCATGGAAGTCGAGGCGGTGGCGGATCTCGCGGGAGCTGGCCAGGACTTTGCCGGAGAGGGGGCGGGGAGGCAGATCCGGAGCTCCCTCAGCCGGATCCCGACGGCAGCGAGGTAGAGGATGGCCGGCGGGGTCAGCGGCTCACGGTGGCGCCGGGCGGAGGCGGTGAGGCGCGCAGCGGAGCGGCGACCGGCTGGGCGGCGGGCGCGGAGGCGCGGAGGCGACGG
>NC_041386.1:515248365-515286339 GCF_002162155.2 Triticum dicoccoides
CTCGGGCGGTGGCGGCGGCGGCTTGCCACGTGGCAGGCGGCGGTTGGCGGCGGCGGATCCGTCCGGTCCAGACGGACATTGTCCGGCGCGCGTGAGGGGACGATCTAGGGTTTTTTTCGGGAGGAAGGAGAAGGAGATCCATGAATTTCGGGAGGGGACTTTAAATAGGCATAGAGGGAGCTAGGAGAGTCCAAATGAGGTGCAGTTTTCGGCCACGCGATCGTGATCGAACGATCTAGCTGATGGAGAAGGATTAGGTGGGTTTTTCGCCAAATTGGAGGTGTGTTGGGCTGCAACACACACGAGGCCTTTTCGGTCCCTCGGTTAACCGTTGGAGTATCAAACGAAGTCCAAATGATACGAAACTTGACAGGCGGTCTACCGGTAGTAAACCAAGGCCGCTTGGCAAGTCTCGGTCCGATCCAGAATTGTTTAATCCCCACACATGACAGAAAGCTAGAAATGACCACCGGAGGAGAACGAAGCGCCGGAATGCAAAACGGACAATGGGGAAAATGCTCGAATGCATGAGACGGACACGTATGCAAATGCAATGCACATGATGACATGATATGAGATGCATACGAGGAACCCGTTGAGTACGCTTACGAGGATAAAGCTTACGTCAACTCGGAAAACTTTGCAGGCAAGATGACCATACCCTCGAAATAACTTCTATCTTTGCTTGCTAGTTGCTCGCTCTTTTGCTATGCCTATGCCTCGATACCTACCACATGCTTTAACATGCCTCCCTTATTGCCATGTCAAACCCCTAACCCACCTTGTCCTAGCAAACCATTGTTTGGCTATGTTACCGCTTTGCTCAGCCCCTCTTATAGCATTGTTAGTTGCAGGTGAAGATTGGAGTTTTTTCCTTGTTGGAACATGTTTATGGTTGGGATATCACTATTATATCTTGTTTACTTTAATGCATCTATATACTTGGTAAAGGGTGGAAGGCTCGGCCTTATGCCTGGTCTTTTGTTCCACTCTTACCGCCCTAGTTTCCATCATACCGGTGTTATGTTCCTTGATTTTGCGTTCCTTACACGGTTGGGTTATAATAGGAACCCCTTGACAGTTCGCCTTGAATAAAACTACTCCCGCAAGGTGGAACCTTGGTTTTACCATTTGACACCTAGCCTTTTTTTCCTTGGGTTTCGCGGAATCAAGGGTCATCTTTATTTTAACCCCCCCGGGCCTGTGCTCCTCTGAGTGTTGGTCCGAAATGGGCAGCCTGCGGGGCCACCTCGGGGCAACTCGAGGGTTGGTTTTACTCGTAACTCGACGTGTGCCTTGAGAACGAGATATGTGCAGCTCCTATCGGAATTTGTTGGCACATTCGGGTGGCTTTGCTTGTCTTGTTTTACCTTTGTCGAAATGTCTTGTAACCGGGATTCCAAGTCTGATCGGGCCGTCCTGGGAGAAGGAATATCCTTCGTTGCCGTGAGAGCTTGTGATGGGCTAAGTTGGGATACCCCTGCAGGGATTTGAACTTTTGAAAGCTATGCCCGCGGTTATGGGCAGATGGGAATTTGTTAATGTACGGTTGTAGAAAACTTGAAACTTAACTTAATTAAAATGGATCAACAGCGTGTGTAGCCGTGATCATCTCTTTTCGGCGGAGTCCGGGAAGAGAACACGGTCTCGTGTTATGCTTGAACGTAAGTATTTCTAGGATCACTTATCGATCATATATTCTCGAACGTGCTTTGATTTCTCTTCTCGCTCGCATTTGCATAAGATTAGCCACCATATATGCTAGTGCTTGCTGCAGCTCCACCTCATACCTTTTACCTACCCATAAGCTTAAATAGTCTTGATCGCGAGGATGTGAGATTGCTGAGTCCCCGTGACTCACAGATTACTTCCAAAACCAGATGCAGGTGTCGATGATACCGTTCCAGGAGATGCGACTGAGCTCAAGTGGGAGTTCGATGAGGACTCAGGACGTTACTACGTTTCCTTTCCAGACGATCAGTAGTGGAGCCCAGTTGGGGCGATCGGGGATCTTATGCATTTGGGGTTGTCTTTATTTTGGTTTCGTAGTCGGACCTTGATTGTACCTGGATGATTGTAGTGTTATATTTATGAATTGCGTGAAGTGGCGATTGTAAGCCAACTATGTACCTCTTTCTTATTCAGTACATGGGATGTGTAAAGATTACCCCTCTTGCGACATTGCCTACAATGCGGTTATGCCTCTAAGTCGTGCTCTAACACGTGGGAGATATAGCCGCATCATGGGTGTGACAAGTTGGTAATCAGAGCCTTCCCCGACTTAGGAGCCCTCTGCTTGATCGAATCGCTGGCGTTGTTGATTCTGGAAAAATGTTTTGAGTCTTATAGGATTATATATATCAGAGAGTAGGGTTCTTTTTCTCCTCAGTCCCTTCGACACTCTGGTGAGGCATCCTGACTTAGAGTTTTGACTCTTCTCTTCTCAAATTTCACTAAAAAATTTAGTATCACGCGGGTATCTTGGAATCGTTTCGATGGTTTTGTGACTAGAACATTGTTCCTGGTGCCTCCTTACATTTAGGGGTTGTGGCAGTATCCTGGGGAGTTGAGCTCCGAGGTGTTGTCGTCACAATTTTATCGTTGCAGTTCTGGAATACCTGAGTTTCGCCGACATCGAAAATCTCTTTTATGCAGTTGTTGGTGAGATAACCTCGACGCCACCCAGTACTGGGGCGGGAGTTTGAGAGTATTGCCATAACTCGTATAACGTATGCTTTTCAAAGGTTGAGGTAAATGATTTCTGAAAGTTTCTTGGTTATTTGTTGAAGGATGGATACAGCTGGATGTAGGATTTGCTAGTTTTGGGGTGAGATATTATGCTTCCCCTGTATCCCCAACACCTGGTTGCATAACTGGAAAATTTCGGGAGTTTCATAGGTAGGAATTCATGTAGCTCTAGTTTTTCTTCCGCGGATATTTGGTTTGTGATTGGGTAATCCTTACCAAGTATTTGTTCATGTTCGTACCTTGTTGTTTTATTCATCTACCTCTATCTAAGTGGCTTCTCATTTTGTGGAAGTGTGATCATTTAATTTGGAATTCATTCGTTCATTCTTGTTTGAATGTTAAGACTATATGTTGCAATTTCGATCCTTTTGATTGAGCTTGAATTTATGACTTTCAAGATGCTAACAGATGTCACCCTCTTCAGGATGGCTCCCCCAACACGTTAGAATTCGGAACCGCCGCCACCATCTCCACCTCCGGAGGCATGGCAAGCTGTGATGGCTGCTACCAACGCCAACATGTAGCTGATTATGCAACTCTTGCAAGAGAGCAACCAAGGAAATCAAGGCAATGGCAACAATCAAAATCAGTTTGCTACACTCAACTAGTTCCTCGCAAACCAGCCAAAGACCTTCAGTAACTGTGTCGAGGCCACAGACGCTGATGATTGGCTCATGGATATCTGCAAACATTTCAAGTGCAGCAACATCAGGCCTGAGGACTAGGTCAAGTTTGCTTCGTTCCAACTGAAAGACCAAGCTGCAGAGTGGTATCAGCAATACAAAGATTTCGGAGGAGGCTGTGTGATTACCTGGGATGATTTCCGCCAAGACTTCAGAGCTCACCACATTTCTCATAGAGTTGTTGAGAGCAAGCGTGAGGAGTTCCACAATCTGAAGCAAGGCAGCTTGTCTGTTTACCAATACAACATCATGTTCCAGAAGCTCGCTCGTTTCGCTAAGCAAGACGTCCTTGACGAGAAGAGCATGATTTATCAATTCAGAGGTGGCCCCAGAGAAGATCTGCAACTACCTCTTGTGCTTTTTGAGCCGAAAAAGTATGATGAATTCTACAATATGGCATTAAAGCAAGAGGCCGCTCAGCTCAAGTGCAATGCTTCCAAGAAGAGAGTCAGGGATGAAACCCCTTCTTCTTCCTCAACTCAAGTGGCAGCTAAGTAGCAAAAGTATTGGTTGCCTCCTCCTCCTCCGTTCCGTCAGCCTTATCAGCAGAAGAGCAAAGGTGGCAATGGATCTTCCCACCCACCCAACCCAGGCTATCAGAACAAGGCTTCGTCTCATGCTCCAAGATCAAGTGCTCCGTATCACCATCCGCTCTCGGAGGTTACGTGAAACAAGTGTCAGCAGAAGGGTCACTATGCAAACAAATGCTTCAACCAGAGGCGTCTTCCTCCTCCTCCTCCTCCTGTGAGATCTGCCAGCACTGCAGTGGTCAAGCTTAATCCCAAGCATGCCAAGGTCAACATGATGAACGCAGCTTTGGCAGAGGACTCATCAGAAGTCATCATGGGTAACCTTCCTGTTAATGATATTCCTGCAAAAGTTCTTTTTGACACTGGTGCATCGCATTGTTTCATGTCAAAACCATTTTTGCCAAGAACGAATTCACTTCTTCTCATTTGGTCAAATCAATGGATATCATTTCTCCGGGTAAACGGTTAAGTGCCAGTTTGGTGGTTCCCGACGTTTCTATCAAGATGGGTGACTATAAGTTTCTGTCTTCTCCAATGGTCCTTGGTAACTCAGATATTTATCTAATTCTCAGCATGGACTGACTTTCTAAGCACAAGGCTCAGCTTGATTGTGCTTCCAGGCAGATTCAATTGACACACTCGTATGAGGATGTGATCGTCTTTGCCGCTCGTGATGATACCATACGACTATTTTCTCTCAATGAGAACGGCGAGTTGGATGCCATCTCACAGATTCCAGTCGTTTGTGAATATCAAGACGTCTTTCTAGAAGAGCATCCACGAATGCCTCCTCACCGATAAGTTGAATTCGTCATCGATCTTGAGCCTGGCACGGAACCTGTTTGCAAACGTCCTTACAAGCTTGGACCTGAAGAGTTGAAGGAGCTGAAGAAACAACTCGATATTCAAGAGCGTGTGGGTCTGATCCAACCGAGTTCTTCTCCATGGGATTGTGGTGTTCTTTTTGTCAAGAAGAAGGATGGAACGGACCGACTTTGTGTCGACTACCGTCCATTGAACAAGGAGACCATAAAGAACAAGTACCCACTTCCCAACATCAATGAGCTTTTCGAACAACTCAAAGGTGCTCAAGTATTCTCCAAGCTTGACCTCCGTATGGGCTATCATCAGATTCGCATGCGTGAAGAAGATATCCCCAAGACAACATTCAGAACAAGCTATGGTTCATATGAATACACTGTCATGTCTTTCGCCCTTGTAAACGCTCCTCCAACATTATCTCGCATGATGAACTTCATATTCAACCCTTACACAAATGACTTCGTCTTGGTTTATCTCGATGACATTTTGGTCTTTTCCAAGAACAAGGAGGATCATGCCAAGCACTTGAGATTGGTGCTGGACAAACTCAGGGAACACCAATTCTATGCGAAGTTTTCAAAGTGCGAGTTTTGGCTCGATGAGGTTCTCTACCTTGGGCATATCATCTCTGTGAAGGGCATAACTGTTAATTCTGAGAAGGTGTCTGCAATTGTGAATTGGGAACCGCCTCAGAATGTGAAGCAACTCCGTAGCTTCCTTGGGCTCGCAAGCTATTGTCGAAGGTTCGTTGAGAATTTCTCTAAGATCGCGAAGCCTCTTTCCAACCTTCTCCAGAAGCATGTGAAGTATGTCTGGACGCCTGAATGTGACATCGCTTCCAACACCCTCAAAGAGAAGTTAGTCACAGCTCCAGTTCTGACTCCTCCTGATGAATCCAAACCATTCGAGGTTTTCTGTGATGCTTCCCGTCAAGGTCTCGGAACTGTGTTAATGCAAGATAAGAAAGTTGTGGCCTATACCTCTCGCCTGTTGAAGCCCAACGAAAAGAACTACCCCACTCATGACCTTGAGTTGGCGGCAGTTGTCCATGCTCTTTTAACATGGAGACATCTCTTGTTGGGAACGAAGGTGGACATCTTCACTGATCATAAGAGTCTCAAGTACATCTTCACTCAGCCCAACCTCAACCTCAGGCAGACTCGTTGGGTTGAAATGATTCAAGAGTATAATCCGAGTATTGAATATACTACAGGCAAGGCCAATGTCATTGCTGACGCATTGAGAAGGAAGGCTTACTGCAACGGTTTCATTCTCAAGCCCTTCCAACCAGAGCTTTGTGAAGCTTTCCGCAAACTTAATCTCCAAGTTGTTCCTCAAGGATTTCTGGCCAACCTCCAAGTCTCTCCTACTTTGGAAGATCAGATTTGTGAGGCTCAACTTCTTGATGCTATGGTGAAGAAGGTGAAAATTGGGATTGCCAAGAGCCAACCCAAGTACAAGTGTTATCGCCTTGATGACAAGGATAATCTATTTTTCGAGGATCGCATTGTTGTTCCTAAGGATGACCTTCGTAAAGTCATTATGAACGAGGCTCACAATTCACTCCTGTCTATTCACCCTAGAAGTACAAAGATGTACCATGACCTCAAGCAGTCGTATTGGTAGACTCGAATGAAGCGCGAGATTGCTCAGTTCGTGAATGAATGTGATCTCTGCAGAAGAGTGAAAGCAGAACACCAACAGCCAGCTGGTCTCCTCCAACCTCTTGCCATTCCAGAATGGAAGTTTGACCATATTGAGATGGACTTCGTGACTGGATTTCCCGAGTCCAAGCATGGCAATAATGCTATCTTTGTTGTCATTGACAAGCTTACCAAAGTGGCTCATTTTCTGCCTATCAAAGAATCTATCACAGCAGCTCAATTGGCAGAGCTATATACCTCCAAGATTCTCTCTTTGCACGGCATTCCGCAGTTGATATCTTCGTATCGTAGAAGCATCTTTACCTCTAAGTTCTCGGATTCCTTTCAGAAGGCTATGGGCACCAACATTCGTTTCAGCATGGCCTTTCATCCTCAAACTAGTGGCCAAGTCGAGCGAGTAAATCAAATTCTTGAAGATATGCTCAGGGCTTGTGTCATTTCTTTCGGTATGAAGTGGGAAGATTGTGTTCCATATGCCGAGTTCTCCTACAACAACAGCTTCCAAGCGAGTTCGGGCAAGGCCCCATTCGAGATTCTCTATGGCAGAAAGTGTCGTACTCCTCTTAACTGGTCAGAGACTGGTGAACGCCAACTTCTTGGCAATGACTTGATCATAGAGGCTGAAGAAATGTGCAAAGTCAATCGTGAAAATCTCAAAGCCGCACAATCACGCCAGAAGAATTACTATGATAGCAAGCATCGTGACTTGGCTTTCGAGATCGGAGACCATGTCTACCTCCGCGTCTCTCCAATGAAAGGTACTCGTCGCGTCGGTATCAAAGGGAAGCTTGCCCCTAGATACGTGGATCCTTTCAAGATCATTGGCAAAAGAGGTGATCTCACCTATCAACTTGAGCTTCCATCCAACTTTGCAAACGTGAACGACGTGTTTCACGTGTCTCATCTTCGCAAGTGTTTCAAGACTCCTGTCTGCACCATCAACTTTGAAGAGATTGACCTTCAAGAAGACTTGTCTTATCATGAGCATCCCGTTGCTATTCTTTAAGAAACTAAGCGCAAGACTCGCTACAAGTATATCAAATTCCTGAAAGTGAAGTGGTCACATCATTCCGACCAGGAAGCCACCTGGGAACACGAGGACCACCTCCGTTCTGAATATCCAGAGTTTTTCCAGTCCTAGATCTCGGGACGAGATCTTTTCATAGTGGTGGAGTGTTGTAACGCCCCGTATGTAACCTGCCATATTTGTATTCCAACTCTTGCCAGTTTCGGCACTAAGTTATGATATTTCCTCGTTGTTGGATTTCGTCTTCATTTTGCTTTTGCCTTTGTCATGCATCTCATATCATGTCATCATGTGCATCGCATTTGCATACGTGTTTGTCTCATGCATCCGAGCATTTTCCCCATTGTCCGTTTTGCATTCCGGCACTCCTACGTCCTCCGGTGTTCCCTTTTGCCTCTTTTCGTGTGCGGGTGTTAAACGTTCTCGGATTGGACTAAGACATGCCAAGCGGCCTTGGTTCACTACCGGTAGACCGACTATCAAGTTTCGTGCCATTTAGACTTCGTTTGATACTCCAACGGTTAACCGAGGAACCGTAAAGGCCTCGTGTGTGTTTCAGCCCAACACCTCTCCAAAGTGGCCCAAAACCCAGCTAAACCCCCTCCATCTGCTCGGTCGTTCGATCACGATCGCGTGGCCGAAAACCGCACCTCATTTGGAGTCTCCTAGCTCCTTCTATGTATAAATAGGTGCATCCCCCCGAAATTTGCGGATGAAATCCTAACCTACTTCCCCTCTCCGCGCCGGACGTGTCCGTCCGCCGCCGGACACGCCGCGCCGCCGCCCACGTCCAATCGCAGGCCGACACGTGGCGCGCCTACGCCCACTTTGCCGCCGGCCCCCGAGGCCCGATCGCCTCCCTGCTGCCCGACCACACCCGAAGCCCGCGGCCTCCGTCGCCCAGCTCGCCGCCTCCGCCGCGCCTCCTCACTGCCGCCGCCCGATGTCACCGGCCGCCGCGCCTCCTCGTTGCCGGAGCGCGCCACCAGATGCCGGGATCCGGTACCCCTCGGCGTCTCGTGCCCGGATCCGGCAGCCGCAGCCCTAGTTCCGTCCTTCCCCGGCCTCCTCCTACCTCCTCCTCATCTCCGGCCGCTCTCCGGGGAGTATCTCCGGCAAGATCCGTGCTGCATCGAAAACCGTGCAACACTAGATCGGAGTGGTATACTGTCTAAGTCCCTGGATACCCACATTCTGATGCTATGTTTGACTTGCCCTATCTTCTTGCATACTGCTCCGTTTTGCGTGCATGATATACCGAAATGTTCATCTGGTTGTGCTCTTCATTTCATTCCATTGCACCATGTTCATTTGAGTTCATCTTGATGCCCTAAATGTTGTTGCAATAGTGCTATGCAATGTTAGTTTCTGTTTCTTAATAGATTATGGACATGTCATTTTTGCCGTGATTAATGTGTGCCTCCTATGAACTTGAGCCCTACATGTGTTTTGGGCTATGACATGTCATGTTTACAGGGGTGTATGCCATGTATGTTTGTGATCAATGTGGTGACTAGCACAAGCATGCAAAGTAGCTCTCGTGATGTTGTTGATTTCAGGGACTTAGAATTGTTCTAAGTCATTTCCCTGATGATATTTTTATGCCTTGTATTCATGTTGCTATAGAGTGATCCATGCCTCTTTTGGGCATGTTCAGTAAGGATGATTTTGAGATATTGTTATGCTCTACCCATCCATGTCTTTGTTTGCAATTATGGTGTACACTAAAATGACTCAATCTTGCTCTACTTTTGCTATAAAATGTTCCTGGCAAATTGTTTACGTGTTATTCAATTTTGCCAAGGTTGTTGTAGTTGATCCATGCATGCTATGAGAGTGTTCTTGCCATGGTTAGCTTATTGATCGTGTCTTCTTTCTAGGTGTATGCTTAGTTTGTCATGCAATGCCTTGTGGTGAGTGCATCGAGATTGCAAACATGCCTACGTAACTCTGTTTTTGCCATGTCCAGTTTTCTACCAAGTCTAAATCTGTTAACGAAACTTGCTATGTTTACATGCTTGCCATTATATTTTCTGATCCCCTTTGGCTTATGGTCAGTAAGTGACTTTTGTTATATGCTTTGAGTAGTTTCATGCGATGCCTTGCCTTGCCATGATATGTTCCTGTAGCATGTTGTTATCTTGCTCTAGACATTGCTTCCTGATGTTAAATCCTGACATGTTATTTTCACTAACTCTGTGAACCTGATATCTTTTACACTTTTGCCATGCTTGTTTGAACCTGCTATTTTGTGAATTAGCCGTAGCTCAGTGTTCATCTTTTGTCAAGCATATTGAGTGGATCACTACCATGTGCTTTGTTGCTATGTTAGAGTGCAGTAGCTTATTTTTATTGATGCAGTTAGATGGCATCGTGCTGTTAATCACAGATTTGTGCCATTATTGTTTTGCTTGCCATTTGCAAACCATGCATCCGATTCCGGTGATCTTTATATCGACTTCGACTGAAATCAACTCATCTTTCCAGTGGAGCTCTTGGTTTGCCAAGTTGAGGCCTGGTTCAATCTTTCCTTTCTGAAGCACGCATATGCATTGCATATTACTTCCCGCATATCATGTCATGTTTTGCATCATGTTGCTTGCGCATTGCACCGTGGTTGATTGTGTCTCCCTTTGCTTGTGTTCTTGCTTTGCGTAGAGCCGGGAGATGAGTACGTGATTGAGAAACCCATTGAGTACGCTTACGAGGATCAAGCTTATGTCAACTCAGAGAACTTTGCAGGCAAGATGACCATACCCTCGAAATCACTTCTATCTTTGCTTGCAAGTTGCTTGCTCTTTTGCTATGCCTATGCCTCGATACTGACCACATGCTTTAACATGCCTCCCTTATTGCCATGTCAAACCTCTAACCCACCTTGTCCTAGCAAACCGTTCTTTGGCTATGTTACCGCTTTGCTCAGCCCCTCTTATAGCGTTGTTAGTTGCAGGTGAACATTGGAGTTTGTTCCTTGTTGGAACATGTTTATTGTTGGGATATCACTATTATATCTTGTTTACTTTAATGCATCTATATACTTGGTAAAGGGTGGAAGGCTCGACCTTATGCCTGGTGTTTTGTTCCACTCTTGCCGCCCTAGTTTCCGTCATACCGGTGTTATGTTCCTTGATTTTGCGTTCCTTACACGGCTGGGTTATAATGGGAACCCCTTGATAGTTCGCCTTGAATAAAACTCCTCCAGCAAGGCCTAACCTTGGTTTTACCATTTTCCACCTAGCCTTTTTCCCTTGGGTTTCGCGCACTCAAGGGTCATCTTTATTTTAACCCCCTGGGCCAGTGCTCCTCTAAGTGTTGGTCCGAAACGGGCAGCCTGTGGGGCCACCTCGTGGCAACTCGAGGGTTGGTTTTACTTGTAGGTTGAACTATCTGGTGTGCCCTGAGAACGAGATATGTGCAGCTCCTATTGGGATTTGTCAGAACATTCAGGTGGCTTTGCTAGTCTTGCTTTACCTTTGTCGAAATGTCTTGGAACCAGGATTCCGAGTCTGATCGGGCCATCCTGGGAGAAGGAATATCCTTCATTGACCGTGAGAGCTTGTGATGGGCTAAGTTGGGACACCCCTGCAGGGATTTGAACTTTCAAAAGCCGTTCCCGTGGTTATGGGCAGATGGGAATTTGTTAATATCCGTTGGTAGAAAACTTGAAACTTAACTTAATTAAAATGGATCAACAGCGTGTGTAGCCGTGATGGTCTCTTTTTGGCAGAGTCCGGGAAGAGAACACGGTCTTGTGTTATGCTTGAACGTAAGTATTTCTAGGATCACTTCTTGATCATAGATTCTCAAACGTGCTTTGCTTTCTCTTCTCGCTCTCATTTGCGTAAGATTAGCCACCATATATGATAGTGCTTGCTACAGCTCCACCTCATACCTTTTACCTACCCATAAGCTTAAATAGTCTTGATCGCACAAATTACTTCCAAAACCAGATGTAGGTGCCGATGATACCATTCCAGGAGATGCGAATGAGCTCAAGTGGGAGTTCGATGAGGACTCGGGATGTTACTATGTTTCCTTTCCAGAGGATCAGTAGTGGAGCCCAGTTGGGGCGATCGGGATCTTATGCATTTTGGGTTGTCTTTATTTCCGTTATGTAGTCGGACCTTGATTGTACCTGGATGATTGTAATGTTATATTTATAAATTGTGTGAAGTGGTCATTGTAAGCCAACTATGTACCTCTTTCTTATTCAGTACATGGGATGTGTAAAGATTACCCCTCTTGCGACATTGCCTACAATGCGGTTATGCCTCTAAGTCGTGGTCCGACATGTGGGAGATATAGCCGCATCGTGGGTGTTACAAGCAAGTTTCAGAATATATAAAAAATGTTGGGCGAAAGAAGTACCAGAGGGGGCCACCCACCATCCACGACGGTGGGGGGCGCGCCCCCTGCCTCGTGGGCCCCCTGGCAGCCCTCTGATGCCCATCTTTGTTTATATGGAGTCTTTCATCGAGGAAAAAATGATAAGAAAGCTTTCGGGAAGAAACTCCGCCGCCACGAGGCGGAACCAATCTAGGGCTCCGGCAGAGCTGTTCTGCCGGGGAAACTTCCCTCCAGGAGGGGGAAATCATCACCACCGTCATCACCATCGGGAGGGGGTCAATCTGCATAAACATCTTCACCAGCACCATCTCATCTCAAACCCTAGTTCATCTCTTGTATCTAATCTTTGTCCCAAAACCTCAGATTGGTACCTGTGGCTTGCTAGTAGTGTTGATTACTCCTTGTAGTTGATGCTAGTTGGTTTACTTGGTGGAAGATCATATGTTCAGATCCATTATGCATATTAATACCCCTCTGATTATGAACACGAATATGATTTGTGAGTAGTTACATTTGATCCTGAGGACATGGGAGAAGTCTTGCTATAAGTAGTCATGTGAATTTGGTATTTGTTGGGGATATACCCCGCGGCGTAAACCGGCCGAAAGTATAACTCGTCCGGACTAGGCGTTTGATTGGTAAACCGCCAGAGGATTGGTAACTTATGTGTCTGGCGGTTCACTGGTATAACGGTTCACGAGCCTAAAGACTCATTGGTGACCCGGCGCGTGTTCCAGATGGATGACAAGGCCCAAGGCCCAGCAGGCCGGTTTATGTTAATGGTGGGCCGGTTTAAGAGGAAAGGCATGAGGAACATTTATCTTACAAGGAGTTAAGACCTGGACTTGTATCCGGTTTGTATTAGAGATAGACTAGTCCTAATCCTAATAGGACTCTACATGTAACCCGCCCCTCCAACATATATAAGGAGGGGAAGGGCTCCCCAAAAGGGACAAGATTCACAAGTTACACAAGTTGGACAAGTTAGGTTTAGACAATAACTCTCAAGATAGAGCACTCTTGTAACCGTGATCATCATCATCAATATCAATGAAGCAGGATGTAGGCTTTTACCTCCACCGTGAGGGGCCGAACCTGGGTAAGACATCGCGTCTCTCGTCCTGCTCAACCCCTCTCAAGCTACCACATAGATGCGTTAGCCTCACGACTAAGTCCTGACACTAAGGACATCTGCCGTGACAATTCCATGACAGTTGGCACCCACCGTGGGGCCTGCGCATGGTGGTGTTGAGTTCTTGAAGGGATCTTTTCTAGGATTCGAGAAGTTTACAAATTTCCACATAAAGAAAGCCGGTTTGAGCAGTGCGAGCAATGTTAAGGCAAGAGTTTGGGTTATGCATATGTACGCCGCCGCAAGTCGCCAAGGTAACGGAAGTTTTCATTGCGAATTCGACCCAAAAGCTTCTACGCGTACCTGGGACAAAGGCCGAGGCATTTATCCAAGTCGTCGAATCCGAGATGGATACAAAGGCCGGACTGGCCGTGGCTGTCCACGTATGTCTTGAGAAGCAGCAAGAATTTTTTTTGAGCGTAGCACAACAGCCCAAATACTATTACTTCAAGTCTTCAACTAGTACTAGACACATTCAGCTACAGTGTTTAGTACCTACTACAACGGTGGCAGATGCACATCCTAAAAACCTGCAAAAGAGAGGTCCACAAGTGTTGGTCATTGATCTGTGTTAAACGCCAACAAACAAACAAACGGAGGACGGCGGTCGATACAAGTCCCCAGCGCTCGAGGCTTTTGCAGTGGCCATGACCCGGAAGACGCGGACATAGAATTAGTCAAACTGATCATGATTTGGAAAGATAAACCGGATATGGATTGGACTCCGATTCTGACATCTCCACGGTCTCCGTCTCTGCTGCAGCTACGGCAGCGCCTCGACCCGCTCGGTTTGTCTGCGCCGTCAACCGGCCAGTGCGCGTGAGCGGTTGGACTCCAGCGCTGGCTCGCTCGTGGCCCCCGTCTCGTCTCTATTTCTATTGCTCAAGCTGTTGCACTGCCGCGTTTCCAAATCGTCGTCACCGTTACGTATTCTTTGGCTTGAGCTGCCCGGTTTCGGTTTTTTTCTATTGCCTGAGCCGTCACCTCTGCCAAGAGCCGTGGCAGCACTGCTCCGTCTCTGTCTATCCGATAAAAAATCAGGGCAATTATTTCTGACAAAAAATGATATTATACCTCGGAGATGGAGGCACGCCAACATCTTTTGGCACAGGTGGTCGTCGTTACTCGATGAACTCCCGCGCCGGTTTACAACGCCGTGGCCATCTCTCGCGGCCGCACCGGTTCACAACGACACGGACAACTCGCCCGTCCACCCTCGCGGCCGGTTCACGCGTCCGCGCCGGTTTACAACATGGAGGACAATTTGCTTGTCAGCGCCGGTTTACAACACTGAGCCGGCTCATCTGCTTAGCTCCCGCGGCCGACTCACCTGTGAGTAATTTCAGCTTCACCCGGTGATCATCAACTCCGCGGTGATAATCTCTGACCCGACGCATCAGGTGAAATCCATCCGGTATATTTTTATATTATATATTGCTTTCTTTTAAAAAGAGGAGCCATTACTTTGTCTTGCAAGTTCTTCAATATAGGACAAATTATATCACAAAGCTCTGAAGCTCTCAAATCCGGTTTAACAATGTCTGGTTCAAAAAGGAATTAACTTCTAGCAAGTTCGAGTTGAAAGGCCGTCAGAAAATTTCCGGCTGAAAATGAAGATTCCGGTTTAAAATCCGGTTCAAGGGAAAGATGTCTTCCACGAAGCTTTGAAGCTCCCAATATCCGGTTTAACATCCGGTTCAAGAAGGATTTATCTCTTGCAAAAAGTTAAAGGGTGCCAAAGAGGACCTGCTGCCATGATGCGCGGTTCAAACATGGGTATCATGCCTTATTGGCTTATCATATTCTTGATCACTTGGGGGCTTTGGTCGTATCCGAACCATAGTCACACCTCTTGATCGGCGCAATGCCACAATATCACTTGGGGGCTTGGTCGCGTCCGAACCATAGCAACGCCATTTGGTAGGCGGAAAGCCACAACATCACTTGGGGACTTGTGGTCACGTCTGAACCATAGTCACGCCTCTTGATCGGCCTAGTGCCACAACATCACTTGGGGGCTTTGGTCGAACCCGAACCATTGCTACACCTCTTGATCGGCGTAATGCCAATGCATCACTTGGGGACTTGTGGTCACGTCTGAACCATAGTCACGCCTCTTGATCGGCCTAAGGCCACAGAATCACTTGGGGGCTTGGTCGAACCTGAACCATTGCCACGCCTTTTGATCTGCATAATGCCATTGTTTCATTTGGGGACCTGGCTGACTTGAACCATAGCTACGCCTATCGGGGGCTTGGTCGTGTCCGACCATGGTAACACCATTTGATCGGCTTGATACCTCTTTTTGCAAATGGTTTTATCATTTGATCGGCTCGATAAATATTTCCTTTTACTTCTGTTGCGTTTTTAAACCGACATTGTTAATCCGGTTCGACTGTCAATTACAAATTGGCGGAACACGGTCTAATCTTAATCCGGAGACTATCTGCCCAGTTTGATTTTATGTTACCATCTTATTATGGAGTAAACCGGTGTTCGTTAACCCGGCTTGACCTTCAACTACAAGTTGTCAGTACATGACCAATTATAATCCGGCGATTATTAACCCAATCCGGTTCGACTACAAGTCGCCAATATTATATATGGATAATCCGGTGTCTATCACAACACGGTACGGTTTTATCCTAAACCGGCACAATATGGAAGCAGTTATCAGTACTCAAGATTGGGGTTTCACCTTTACTACAAAAAGTTGGTAAAACCAAAAATGTGATTCAATGTCACAGGTATGATATATTTCATATTTGATTATTCTTAAGTGCAACCTTGGTTATAAACCCGGGTTATATGTTGGGCATTATGACCCGTCCGGCGGTAAACCGGCAGGACACTTTAAACTTGTTGTATGCAGAAACAGGTTTGTTAAACCGGCCCAGTTTTGGACTATAAGTCGCCAGTATATGTATATTTGGATTGCGCCATTGGAATCATGCGCTTATAAATCATTAGGTTATATTATTCAAATAGCTAAACTTGGCTGAATTTTCATTATGATATTGAATGAATAAGGTTTTCACCGGATTATATTATCTTGAATAGCCAACATGGCTGGATTTTTATGGTTATTAATAACCGGTATTATTGAGTTTTCAAAGTCGCTTTAGCGCAATATCTATTATTTTATCAAAGGATATGATTTATTCTACAATGGAAGGAATAGTCCCGAGTCGCTGCAGGCTTACAACCCGGCACTTGGGGGCTACATTATTCAAATCGAGATTACATGCAAGTCTCATGTCGTTGCAAGCATGCATCATGACACTTGGGGGCTACCAATTGCTCCTGTCAACAATTCAAGGTACACAAGTTTTCATCCATAATATTTAAGGATCCATTGTTCAGTTGATAAAGCACAAAGCTCTTAACCTTGTGGACATGGGTTCAAGCCCTACGATGGAAGCTACATTATAAGATGTTATTTTCATTGAAATATATATCAAGTCCCGGTTCAGTATTATCTTACTAAGCCGGCCCTTAGGGGCTACACATCACTGCTAAAATCTACATAATTATATTTACAAAGTTCCTGCTCATTATTGCATAATGACTCGGCCCTTGGAGGTTACACTGATTGATGTTTTTATAAGCAATTACATGTCCCAGGTTGCTGTAAGCATGACAAACCGGCACTTGGGGGCTACATATATGGAGTATTTAGTTTATATGATTGAGATGAACAAACCGGATTTCTTCAAGGTTGAAACACTTATTGGAGCAAGTCTTAAGTTATCACTATGTTCTCCTCTTAAGACTTGGGGGCTACATGTATTATGCATATAAAGGAGGAACATCTTCATTTTATCAGTTTTGAGCAAATCAGGAAGATCAATTACATGACCCGGTGTCGACAACAATTATGACCCGGTGCCATCAATATTTATAAACCGGCCATTTTGGTAATATTAAACCGGCAAGTTTTACATCTTCAAACCGGCTGAATATCAGATAAGTACTTCAAGACCCATATTTCTTAAACCGGCGCCTTGGAAGCCGACTCAAGTGGATTATTCTTCACAATATTTCTCTGTGAGAAACCAATGTCAACAAATTGAGTATGAAGCTGGCTTGTTAACCCGGATTTTCTAGAAGGAGGAAATGACAAGGACTTAAGGATCATCAGATGCCGGTTTACAAGAATTCTTAACCCAAAGCACAACTTTCTTCTTGTGTTTATTTTGCAGTATAAGTTTACCATGGATAAATCCAAGCTAAACTTGGGGGCTAACGTCGGGGATATACCCCGTGGAGTAAACTGGCCGGAAGTATAACCCGGCCGGACTAGGCGTTTCATTGGTAAACCGCTAGAGGATTGGTGACTTACATGTCTGGCGGTTCACTGGTATGACGATTCACGAGCCTGAAGACTCATTGGTGACCCGGCGCGTGTTCCAGATGGATGACAAGGCCCAAGGCCCAGCAGGCCAGTTTATGTTAATGGTGGGCCGGTTTAAGAGGAAAGGCATGAGGAACATTTATCTTACAAAGAGTTAAGACCTGGACTTGTATCCGGTTTGTATTAGAGATAGACTAGTCCTAATCCTAATAGGACTCTACATGTAACCCGCCCCTCCAACATATATAAGGAGGGGCAGGGCTCCCCAAAAGGGACAAGATTCACAAGTTCCACAAGTTGGACAAGTTAGGTTTAGACAATAGCTCTCGAGATAGAGCATTCTTGTAACCGTGATCATCATCATCAATATCAATGAAGCAGGATGTAGGATTTTACCTCCACCGTGAGGGGCCGAACCTGGGTAAAACATCGCATCTCTCGTCCCGCTCAACCCCTCTCAAGCTACCACATAGATGCGTTGGCCTCGTGACTAAGTCCTGACACTAAGGACATCTGCCGTGACAATTCCACGATAGTATTCGTTCGATATTTTGATGAGATGTATGTTGTCTTTCCTCTAGTGGTGTCATGTGAACGTCGACCACATGGCACTTCACCATTGTTTGGGCCTAGGGGAAGGCATTGGGAAGTAATAAGTAGATGATGGGTTGCTAGAGTGACAGAAGCTTAAACCCTAGTTTATGCGTTGCTTCGTAAGGGGCTGATTTGGATCCATATCTTTCATGCTATGGTTAGGTTTACCTTAATACTTTTGTTGTAGTTGTGGATTCTTGCAATAGGGGTTAATCATAAGTGGGATGCTTCTCCAAGGAAGGACAGTACCCAAGCACCGGTCCACCCACATATCAAATTATCAAAGTACCAAACGCGAATCAAATGAACGTGATGAAAACCAGCTTGACGATAATTCCCATGTGTCCTCGGGAGCGCTTTCCTTTATATAAGAGTTTGTCCAGGCTTGTCCTTTGCTACAAAAAGGATTGGGCCATCTTTCCAAACCTTATTTACTTGTATAACTTCTTACCCATTACAAATTACCTTATCACAAAACTCTCTGTTACCGATAATTTCAGTGCTTGCAGAGAATACCTTATTGAAAACTGTTTATCATTTCCTTCTGCTCCTCGTTGGGTTCCACACTCGTACTTTTTGAAAGGACTACGTTAGATCTCCTACACTTATGGGTCATCAAGACTCTTTTCTGGCATCGTTGCCGGGGAGTGAAGCGCCTTTGGTAGGTGGAATTTGGTAAGGAAAAAATTTATATAATGTGCTGAAATTTACTGTCACTTGCTACTATGGAACATAATCCTTTGAGGGGCTTGTTCGGGGTATCTTCACGCCGACCAGTAGAGCAAAGAGTTTCTCCTCAACCTACTGAACCTACTGAAAATGTGTACTTTGAAATTCCTTCGGGTATGATAGAGAAACTGCTAGCTAATCCTTTCACAGGTGATGGAACATTACATCCTGATTTGCACCAAATCAATGTGGATGGAGTTTGTGGATTATTTAGGCTTGCAGGTATGCTCGAGGATGTTATCAAGAAGAAAGTCTTCCCTTTATATTTGAAGGGAGAGGCATTGACATGGTTTAGGCTATGTGATGGTATGGGATCAATGAACTACAACCGATTGAAATTGGAATTTCATCAGAAGTTTTATCCTATGCATCTTATACATCATGATCATAATTATATATACAATTTTTGGCCTCGCGAAGGAGAGAGCATTGCTCAAGCTTGGGGGAGTCTTAATTCAACGTTATATTCATGCCCCAATCATGAGCTCTCAAAAGAAATGATTATTCAAAAAATTTATGCTCGGCTTTCTCTCAGTAATCGCTCCATGCTTGATACTTCTTGTACTGGTTCTTTTATGATGAAGACTATTGAATTCAAATGCAATTTATTGGAGAGAATTAAATGCAACTCTGAAGATTGGGATCTCGACGAAGGTAAGGAGTCGGGTATAACACCTAAGTTTGATTGTGTTAAATCTTCTATGGATATTAATGCTTTTCATGAATTTAGCACTAAATATGGACTTGACTCTGAGATAGTAGCTTTTTTCTGTGAATCCTTTGCTACTCATGTTGATCTCCATAAGGAGAAGTGGTTTAAATATAATACTCCCATTGAAGTAAAAGTAGTTGAACCTATTAAAGTTGAAGAAAATACTATCACTTATAATGATCATGTTGTTCCTACTGCTTATATTGAGAAACCACCTTTCCCTGTTAGAATAAAGGATCATGCTAAAGCTTCAACTGTAGTTCGTAATAGTAATACTAGAACACCTACTCCCTCTAAGCAAATTAAAGTTGAACCTAGTGTTGCTATGGTTAAAGATCTCTTGGCCGATAATATTGATGGGCATGTTATTTACTTCTGTGATGAAGCTGCTAGAATTGCTACACCCGCTACCAAAAATAAACATAGACCTGTTGTAGGCATGCTTGTTATTTCTATTAAAATAGGAGATCATTGCTATCATGGCTTATGTGATATGGGTGCTAGTGCAAGCGCAATATCTCATTCCTTATTCAAAGAAATTATGCATGATATTGCACCTACTTAGATATATGAAATTGATGTTAGTATTAAACATTCCAATAGAGACACTATTTCACCAGTTGGGATTGTTAGAGATGTTGAAGTCTTGTGTGGGAAAGTTAAATATCCTGCTGATTTTCCTGTTCTTGATTCCCCACAAGATATCTTCTGTTCCATTATATTTGGTACACCCTTCTTGAATACTGTTAATGCTAAGATAGATTTCAATAAGGATATCGTTTCTGTTGGTTTAGGGGATATGTCTCATGAATTTAATTTTGCTAAATTTCATAGACAACCCCATGATAAAGAATTTCCTAGTAAAGATGAAATTATTTGTCTTGCTTCTATTGCCGTGCCTCCTAGTGATCCTTTAGAACAATATTGGCTAGACCATGAAAATGATATGTTTATGAATGAAAGAAGGGAAATAGATGAAGTATTCTTTAAACAGGGACCTATTTTGAAACACAACTTGCCTGTTGAAATCCTAGGGGATCCTCCTCCACCCAAGGGTGATCCCGTGTTTGAGCTTAAGCCTTTACCTGATACTCTTAAATATGATTATCTTGATGAGAAAGTGATATATCCCGTTATTATTAGTGCTAACCTTTCAGAGCATGAAGAAAAGAAATTATTGAAAACTCTAAAGAAGCGTCGTGCTGCTATTGGATATACTCTTGATGATCTTAAGGGCATTAGTCCCACTCTATGCCAACACAAAATAAAATTGGAGAAAGACATGAAACCGGTTGTTGATCACCAATGACGGTTAAATCCTAAGATGAAAGAAGTGGTAAGAAAAGAAATACTAAAGCTTCTGGAGGCAGGTATAATTTATCCCGTTGCTGATAGTCAGTGGGTAAGCCATGTCCATTGAGTCCCTAAGAAGGGAGGTATTACTGTTGTTCCTAATGATAAAGATGAACTGATCCCACAAAGAATTGTTACAGGTTATAGAATGGTAATTGATTTCTGCAAATTAAATAAATCCACTAAATAGGATCATTACCCTTTACCTTTTATTGATCAAATGCTAGAAAGATTATCCAAACATACACATTTCTGCTTTCTAGATGGTTATTCTGGTTTCTCTCAAATACCTGTGTCAAAAGAGGATCAAGAAAAGACAACATTTACTTGCCATTTCGGTACCTTTGCTTATAGACGTATGACATTTGATTTATGCAATGCACCTGCTACTTTTCAAAGATGTATGACTGCTATATTCTCTGACTTTTCTGAAAAGATTGTTGAGGTTTTCATGGATGATTTCTCCGTATATGGACTTCTTTTGATGATTGCTTAAGCAACGTTGATCGAGTTTTGCAGAGATGTGAAGAAACTAATCTTGTTTGAATTGGGAGAAGTGCCAATTTATGGTTAATGAAGGTATTGTCTTGGGGCATAAAATTTCTGAAAGAGGTATTGAAGTTGATAAAGTTAAAGTTGATGCTATTGAAAAGGTGCCATGTCCTAAGGATACTAAAGGTATAAGAAGTTTCCTTGGCCATGCCGGTTTTTACAGGAGGTTCATTAAGGACTTCTCTAAAATTTCTTGGCCTCTGACTAATCTCTTACAAAAAGACGATCCTTTTGTCTTTGATGATGATTGTGTAGAAGCATTTGAAATAATTAAGAAAGCTTTGATATCTGCACCTATTGTTCAGCCTCCTGATTGGAATTTACCATTTGAAATTATGTGTGATGCTAGTGATTATGTTGTAGGGACTGTTCTAGGACAAAGAGTTGATAAGAAATTAAATGTTATCCAATATGCTAGTAAAACTCTAGACAGTGCTCAAAGAAATTATGCTACTGCTGAAAAAGAATTTTTAGCAGTTGTATTTGCTTGTGATAAGTTCAGACCTTATATTGTTGATTCTAAAGTAATTGTTCACACTGATCATGCTGCTATTAAATATCTTATGAAAAAGAAAGATGCTAAACCTAGACTTATTAGATGGGTTCTCTTGCTTGAAGAATTTGATTTGCATATTATTGATAGAAAGGGAGCTGAGAACCCCGTTGCAGACAACTTGTCTAGGTTAGAGAATGTTCTTGATGACCCACTACCTATTGATGATAGCTTCCCTGATGAACAATTAGTTGTCATAAATGCTTCTCGTACTGCTCTATGGTATGCTGATTATGCTAATTATATTGTTGCTAAATTTATACCACCTAGTTTCACATACCAGCAAAAGAAAAAATTCTTCTATGATTTAAGACATTACTTTTGGGATAACCCACACCTTTATAAAGAAGGAGTAGATGGTGTTATTAGACGTTGTGTACCTGAGCATGAACAGGAACAGATCCTACGCAAGTGTCACTCTGAGGCTTATGGAGGACACCATGTTGGAGATAGAACTGCACATAAGGTATTGCAATCCGGTTTTTATTGGCCTACTCTCTTCAAGGATGCCCGTAAGTTTGTCTTGTCTTGGGATGAATGTCAAAAAATTGCTAATATTAGTAGACGTCAAGAAATGCCTATGAATTATTCACTTGTTATTGAACCATTTGATGTTTGGGGCTTTGATTATATAGGACCTTTTCCTTCCTCTAATGGGTATACACATATTTTAGTTGCTGTTGATTACGTTACTAAGTGGGTAGAAGCTATTCGAACTAGTAGTGTTGATCATAACACCTCTATTAAGATGCTTAAAGAAGTTATTTTTCCGAGGTTTGGAGTCCCTAGATATTTGATTACTGATGGTGGTTCACATTTTATTCATGGCGCTTTCCATAAAATGCTTGCTAAGTATGATGTTAATCATAGAATTGCATCTCCTTATCACCCATAGTCTAGTGGTCAAGTAGAATTAAGTAATAGAGAGCTGAAATTAATTTTGCAAAAGACTGTTAATAGATCTAGAAAGAATTGGTCCAAGAAACTTGATGATGCATTATGGGCTTATAGAACTGCATATAAAAATCCTATGGGTATGTTTCCGTATAAGATGGTTTATGGAAAACCATGCCACTTACCTCTCGAACTAGAACATAAGGCATATTCGGACATTAAAGAGCTCAATTATGATTTCAAACTTGCCGATGAGAAGAGGCTTTTTGACATTAGCTCACTTGATGAATGGAGAACCCAGGCCTATGAGAATGCCAAACTGTTTAATTTTTTTTTAAAAGATGGCATTATAAAAGAATACAAAAACGTGAGTTTAATGTAGGTGATTATGTATTGTTATACAACTCTCGTTTAAGATTTTTTGCAGGCAAACTACTCTCTAAATGGAAAGGTCCTTATGTCATCGAGGAAGTCTATCGTTCATGTGCCATAAAAATCAACAACTTCGAAGGCACAAATCCAAGGGTGGTGAACGGTCAAAGAATCAAACATTATATCTCAGGTAATCCCATAATGTTGAAACTAATGTCATTGAAACCGTAACCCCGGAGGAATACATAAGGGACACTTTCCAGAACATTTCAGACTCCGAAAAGGAATAGGTATGTGGTACGGTAAGTAAACCGGTGGATGGCACGCCCTACCCCCCTGGGCGCGCCCCCTGCCTCGTGGGCACCTCGTGTGCTCTCCGGACTCTGTTTTCTTGCACAATACTTCTTTTGGTCGGTAAAAATTCATTATATAATCTCCCAAAGGTTTTGATCACCGTACCACGCAAATATCTCATGTTTTTGTTTCGAGCTGTTTTCTGCTAGGGTTGTCAAGCCCAGGCATCATGTTGTCTCCCTCCTCCTCCAACAATGAGGGAAATGATTCTTGTCTAATGAAGATAGCTAAAGAGAGAAGAGCTCGGAGAGATTAACAAGGATGATGGGATCAAGTCCCGGCAGTAGTAGAAGAAGACATCCTTCAACCTGATCACAATCTCTTTACCCCAATAGAGATTGAAGCTTCCAAGATGATTGAGTTAGCTCATATTCAAAACAAGTATCTCACAAGTGAAAATATTTTGTTGAAGGGGCATATCATCGCACTCAAGGGAATTATCCGCAAAATGGAGGATCTCCTATGCTCGATGTGCGACTATCCATCATCACCAACACCTTCTTCACCAACAAAGAAGAACTGAGTATCGGGTATGGGCACTCCCCTTGGCAACTGCCAAGCTTGGGGGAGTGCCCCGGTATCATATCACCATCACACTTTTATCTTTACCATTTTTCTTAGTTCGATCCTTTTGGTAATATCTTGATCTAGTAGAATAAAGTTTTAGTATGATCTAGTTTTGAGTTTTGCTTTATGATCCTTCTATGTAATCGAGTCTGTGAGCTATATATAATAAAGATTAGTGTTGAGTCAAGGGCTTGATTATCTTACTATGATCTTGAGGGAATAAAATAAAAAAGAAAAGAATAAAAATAAATAAAGAGATCATATGGATCTTATGGAGAGTAATGACTTCACATATAAAGAGTATGATGAATAAAAGTTGTTGAGAGTTGACAAACATAATTTTGGTCATCGTTACAATTAATAGGAAGTAATAAAGAAAGAGAGGTTTTCACATATAAATATACTATCTTGGACATCTTTTATGATTGTGAGCACTCATGAAAATATGACATGCTAAAGAGTTGATGTTGGACAAGGAAGACAACGAAATGGGTTATGTTTTCCTATATCCGAAATAAATTATATTATCATGGATCATCGAACATGTTGAGGTTGCCTTTCCCTCTCATGCTAGCCAAATTCTTTGCACAAGTAGAGATACTACTTGTGCTTCCAAATATCCCTAAACCTAGTTTTGCCATGAGAGTCCACCATATCTACCTATGGATTGAGTAAGATCCTTCAAGTAAGTTGTCATCGTTGCAAGCAATAAAAATTGCTCTCTAAATATGTATGATTTATTAGTGTGGAGAAAATAAGCTTTATATGGACTTGTGATGTGGAAGAAATAAAAGTGACGGACTACATAATAAAGGTCCATATCTCAAGTGGCAATATAAAGTGACGTTCTTTTGCATTAAGATTTCGTGCATCCAGCCATAAAAGCACATGTCAACCTCTGCTTCCCTCTACGAAGGGCCTATGTTTTATTCTTGTCTTATACTTCATGCAAGAGTCATGCTGATCTTAACCTTTCCTTTTTACATTTTATCCTTTGGCAAGCACAATGTGTTGGAAAGATCCTGATATATATGGCTAATTGGATGTGAGTTTTCATGAACTATTATTGTTGACATTACCCTTGAGGTAGAAGGTTGGGAGGCAAAACAATAAGCCCCTATCTTTCTCTATGTCCATCTAGAACTTCATACCCATAAATATTGCGTGAGTGTTAGCAATTGTGAAAGACTTAATGATAGTTGAGTATGTGGACTTGCTGAAAAGCTCTTATATTGACTCTTTCCAATGTTATGATAAATTGCAATTGCTTCAATGACTGAGATTATAGTTTGTTAGTTTTCAATGAAGTTTATGATTCATACTTGAAATTGTGATTGAATTATTACTTTAGCATAAGAGATCATATGAGAATATATGTATATGTTGCTGTTCTAAGAATGCTCATGATGCCCTCATGTCCGTATTTTATTTTTGTCGACCCCTCTATCTCTAAACATGTGGAGATATTTATCGATTTCGGCTTTCGCTTGAGGACAAGCAAGGTCGAAGCATGGGGGAGTTGATACGTCCATTTTCCATCATGCTTTTATATCGATATTTATTGCATTATGGGCTGTTATTACACATTATTTCACAATACTTATGCCTATTCTCTCTTATTTTACAAGGTTTACATGAAGAGGGGGAATGCCGGCAGCTGGAATTCTGGGCTGGAAAAGGAGCAAATATTAGAGACCTATTCTGCACAACTCCAAAAGTAATGAAACTTCACGGAGCAAGTTTCAGAATATATAAAAAATATTGGGAGAAAGAAGTACTAGAGGGTGGGGGTCGCGCCCTACCCCCTGCGCGCGCCCCCTGCCTTGTGGGCCCCCTGGCAGCCCTCTAATTCCCATCTTTGGCTTTATGGAGTCTTTCGTTGAGGAAAAAATGATAAACAAGCTTTCGGGAAGAAACTCCGTCGCCACAAGGCGGAACCAATCTAGGGCTCCGGCGGAGCTGTTTTGCCGGGGAAACTTGCCTTTGGGAGGGGGAAATCATCACCACTGTCATCACCAACGATCCTCTCATCGGGAGTGTTGGAAATATGCCCTAGAGGCAATAATAAAATGGTTATTATTATATTTCCTTGTTCATGGTAATTGCCTATTGTTCATGCTATAATTGTGTTATCCGGAAATCGTAATACATGTGTGAATACATAGACCACAACATGTCCCTAGTGAGCCTCTAGTTAACTAGCTCGTTGATCAATAGATAGTCATGGTTTCCTGACTATGGACATTGGATGTCATTGATAATGGGATCACATCATTAGGAGAATGATGTGATGGACAAGACCCAATCCTAAGCATAGCACAAGATCGTGTAGTTCGTTTGCTAGAGCTTTTCCAATGTCAAGTATCATTTCCTTAGACCATGAGATCGTGTAACTCCCGGATGCCATAGGAGTGCTTTGGGTGTACCAAATGTCACAACTTAACTGGGTGACTATAAAGGTATACTACAGGTATCCCCGAAAGTATCTGTGGGTTTGACACGGATCGAGACTGGGATTTGTCACTCCGTATGATGGAGAGGTATCTCTGGGCCACTCGGTAATGCATCATCATAATGAGCTCAATGTGACCAAGTATTTGGTCACGGGATCATGCATTACGGTATGAGTAAAGTGACTTGCCGGTAACGAGATTGAACGAGATATTGGGATATCGACGATCGAATCTCGGGCAAGTAACATACCGATTGACAAAGGGAATTGAATACGGGATTGATTGAATCCTTGACATCGTGGTTAATCCGATGAGATCATCATGGAACATGTGGGAGCCAACATGGGTATCCAGATCCCGTTGTTGGTTATTGACTGGAGAGTCGTCTCGGTCATGTCTGCGTGTCTCCCGAACCCGTAGGGTCTACACACATAAGGTTCGGTGACACTAGGGTTGTAGA
Source organism: Triticum dicoccoides (assembly GCF_002162155.2). Lineage (NCBI taxonomy): Eukaryota > Viridiplantae > Streptophyta > Magnoliopsida > Poales > Poaceae > Triticum > Triticum dicoccoides. The sequence goes on from NC_041386.1 coordinate 515,275,266, forward strand.
GATATTAGTATGCGGTAACCCGAAAGTTGTTCGGAGTCCCGGATGAGATCCCGGACGTCACGAGGAGTTCCGGAGGTGACGATTTATATATAGGAAGTCCAGTTTCGGCCATCGGGAATGTTTCGGGGGTAATCGGTATTGTATCGGGACCACCGGAAGGGTCCCGGGGGTCCACCGGGTGGGGCCACCTATCCCGGAGGGCCCCATGGGCTGAAGTGGGAGGGGAACGAGCCCCTGGTGGGCTGGTGCGCCCCCCATGGGCCTCCCCCTGCGCCTAGGGTTGGAAACCCTAGGGGTGGGGGTGCCCCACTTGGCTTGGGGGGCAAGTCCCCCTTGGCCGCCACCCCCCCTTGGAGATCCCATCTCCTAGGGCCGGCGCCCCCCTAGGGGCCCTATATATAGTGGGGGGAGGGAGGGCAGCCATACCCAAGTCCCTGGCGCCTCCCTCTCCCCTCGTAACACCTCTCTCTCTCTCTCGTTGGAGCTTGGCGAAGCCCTGCCGAGATCACCGCTGCTTCCACCACCACGCCGTCATGCTGCTGGATCTCCATCAACCTCTCCTTCCCTTGCTGGATCAAGAAGGAGGATACGTCTTCCCAACCATACGTGTGTTGAACGCAGAGGTGACGTCCATTCGGCGCTTGGTCATCGGTAATTTGGATCACGATGAGTACGACTCCATCAACCCTGTTCTCTTGAACGGTTCCGCTCGCGATCTACAAGGGTATGTAGATGCACTCCCCTCTCCCTCATTGCTAGATGACTCCATAGATTGATCTTGGTGATGCGTAGAAAATTTTAAAATCCTGCTACGTTCCCCAACAGGGAGGGGGTCAATCTCCATCATCATCTTCACCAGCACCATCTCATCTCAAACCCTAGTTCATCTCTTGTATCTAATCTTCGTCCCGAAACCTCAGATTGGTACCTGTGGGTTGCTAGTAGTGTTGATTACTCCTTGTAGTTGATGCTAGTTGGTTTACTTGGTGGAAGACCATATGTTCAGATCCATTATGCATATTAATACCCCTCTGATTATGAACATGAATATGATTTGTGAGTAGTTATGTTTGTTCCTGAGGACATGGGAGAAGTCTTGCTATAAGTAGTCACGTGAATTAGGTATTCGTTCGATATTATGATGAGATGTATGTTGTCTTTCCTCTAGTGTTGTCATGTGAACGTCGACCACATGACACTTCACCATTGTTTGGGCCTAGGGGAAGGCATTGGGAAGTGATGTCTACTACACAACCTTCTTCTTGTAGACGTTGTTGGGCCTCCAAGTGTAGAGGTTTGTAGGATAGTAGCACATTTCCCTCAAGTGGACGACCTAAAGTTTATCAATCCGTAGGAGGCGTAGGATGAAGATGGTCTCTCTCAAGCAACCCTGCAACCAAATAACAAAGAGTCTCTTGTGTCCCCAACACACCCAATACAATGGTAAATTGTATAGGTGCACTAGTTCGGCGAAGAGATGGTGATACAAGTGGTATATGGATAGTAGATATGAGTATTTGTAATCTGAAAATATAAAAACATCAAGGTAACTAATGATAAAAGTGACCACAAACGGTATTGCAATGCGTTGAAACAAGGCCTAGGGTTCATACTTTCAATAGTGCAAGTTCTCTCAACAATAATAACATAATTGGATCACATAACTATCCCTCAACATGCAACAAAGAGTCACTCCAAAGTCACTAATAGCAGAGCACGAACGAAGAGATTATGGTAGGGTACGAAACCACCTCAAAGTTATTCTTTCCAATCAGTCCGTTGGGCTATTCCTATAAGTGTCACAAACAGGCCTAGAGTTCGTACTAGAATAACACCTTAAGACACAAATCAATCAAAACCCTAATGTCACCTAGATACTCCAATGTCACCTCAAGTATCCGTGGGTATGATTATATGATATGCATCACACAATCTCAGATTCATCTATTCAACCAACACAAAGGACCTCAAAGAGTGCCCCAAAGTTCTACCGGAGAATCACGACGAAAACTTGTGCCAACCCCTATGCATAGGTTCATGGGCGGAACCCGCAAGTTAATCACCAAAACATACATCAAGTGAATCTTGTGGTATCCCATTGTCACCACAGATACGCACGACAAGACATACATCAAGTGTTCTCAAATCTTTAAAGACTCAATCCGATAAGATAACTTCAAAGGGAAAACTCAATCCATTACAAGAGAGTAGAGGGGGGAGAAAACATCATAAGATCCAACTATAATAGCAAAGCTCGCGATACATCAAGATCATAACACCTTAAGAACAAGAGAGAGAGAGAGAGATCAAACAAATAGCTACTGGTACATACCCTCAGCCCCAAGGGAGAACTACTCCCTCCTCGTCATGGAGAGCACCGGGATGATGAACATGGCCACTGGAGAGGGATTCCCCCTCCGGCAGGGTGCCGGAACAGGTCTAGATTGGCTTTCGGTGGCTACGGAGGCTTCTGGCGGCATAACTCCCGATCTATTGTGCTCCCCGATCATTTTAGGATATATGGAGATATATAGGCGGAAGAAGTACGTTAGGGGGCCACGAGAGGCCCACGAGGGTGGAGGGCGCGCCCAGGGGGTGGGTGCGCCCCCCTACCTCGTGGCTTCCTCGAAGCTTCCTTGACATGGATTCCAAGTCTCTCGGGTTGCTTTCCTTCCAAAAATATGTTCCATGAAGTTTCAGGTCAATTGGACTCCGTTTGATTTTCCTTTTCCGTGATACTCTAAAACAAGGAAAAAACAAAAACTGGCACTGGGCTCTGGGTTAATAGGTTAGTCCCAAAAATAATATAAAAGTGTATACTAAAGCCCATAAACATAGAAAACAAAAGATAATATAGCATGGAGCAATCAAAAATTATAGATATGTTGGAGACGTATCAGGAAGTAATAAGTAGATGATGGGTTGCTAGAGTGACAGAAGCTTAAACCTTAGTTTAGTGTCGATTCGTTAAGGGCTGATTTGGATCCATACGTTTCATGCTATGGTTAGGTTTACCTTAATACTTCTGTTGTAGTTGTGGATGCTTGCAATAGGGGTTAATCATAAGTGGGATGATTGTCCAAGGAAGGAGAGTACCCAAGCACTGGTCCACCCACATATCAAATTATCAAAGTACCAAACGCGAATCATATGAACGTCATGAAAACTAGCTTGACGATAACTCCCATGCGTCCTTGGGAGCGCTTTCCTTTATATAAGAGTTTGTCCAGGCTTGTCCTTTGCTACAAAAAGGATTGGGCCATCTTGTTGCACCTTATTTAATTTTATTACTTGTTACCCGTTACAAATTACCTTATCACAAAACTATCTGTTACCAATAATTTCAGTGCTTGCAGAGAATACCTTACTGAAAACTGCTTATTATTTCCTTCTGGTCCTCATTGGGTTCGACACTCTTACTTATTGAAAGGACTACAATAGATCCCCTACACTTGTGGGTCATCACACCCTCCTTTCCACCTTTTTTGTGCAAACAGAGATATAAATTCCGCGCTAGATCTTAGTTTAACTGCACAAATTATATCCAAATTATAGTTAAACATTCCATGAGCTTCACGACCAACCTTGATCTTGCTCAGTTTTATTGCAACAAATGAAGAAGAAGCTATGTGGGTTTCATTTTCTGATGGAAATGGAACCGGGGCTGGAGCCCTTTTCTTAAAAAAATGAAGAAGATGTTGCTAGCTCATGGGACATTGCTTCATTTTAGGTGAACTGCACCAAAAGGTCCCATGAATTGAATCATCCATGTTCGTGACTGGTGTCATCCCTTCTACAATGGCGTTGACTGCAGATATGATCCCCATCACGAGGTATGTTCCTTTTTGGTATGACCAATTGCCAAAGATCCTGCACGTTGAGTCTACTCTTGTGCTACTGTTTTGGCACTGCCATTATAAAGCAGTAATGTTATTATTTTGCACCTTAATCTAGTGGCACTATTAATTTGAGGCAATGTTTGGCACCGTTAGTGCCACTGATTTTTTTATATATCGAAAGAGGGGGTTTCCTCCGATTTCATTAAAGAAACCCAACCATAGAGAACCATTATCCGACAACATCTCAGTGTAAATGGGTAGTTATGCAACTACTACTAGAACGGATTGAGTACTAGCTGGAGACAAGTTTGCCACATAAGCTAGGAAGGTAGGGGGACGCAGCACTAGCTCGACCAAGTTTGGATTACAACCAAAATGCTACCACAGAAACATCAGGGGGAAGATAGGGACTGAAAGAGCCAGCTTCAACATCCCAGTCTAAGCACCCCCGGCCTCCATCCTTGCGACGCACGGTAGACCTTGTTTGCCTCCTGCTCGACCCTAGTGCCACTGATAAAATGAAGTAATAATACAGTTAAAATATAGCGAGTGTCCTCTCTATCATTTCATTTCCAATGTAGATAAAGAAAGTGCTTCTCTTTGTTAGTATACGTTTCATCAACTAGTCCCATTGTTAATGTTTAAGCATTTCTGCAAACTGGGGTACTTAATTTTAATTGATCTGCACAAAAATAGAGATTGGAATATCTCAAGGCCCCTCCTTGTACTACCAATGTACACTGATGTTCATCACTGGTAGAAGGTGTATCGGGGAGATTTGGGTCAATTTCCAGTACGAGGCCTACCATATGAGGCATCGCAGGGCCCATATCGCCCTCGCAGCATGGCATACTATGATACTATCGCAATATTTTCTTCTATTTATTAGTGTATGTTTCATCAACTAGTGCCACTATAATGTAATCACACTTTTTCATTATCTGTGCAAACAGGGTTATTCAGCTGCATATTGGTGGAGCTGCACAAATGTATAGATGGAACCGGCATATATGCAGAGTGCCAGGTGTGCCAAATAAAAATTACCAACACCAACCATGCTCCATGCACGCATTGGCATCCACCACCACCAGTGGGATGTGTAGTGCTATCTATGGATGGATCTTTCTCGGCAGCAAATCCTCTAACCAAATACTAGTAGCTTATATTGGCAGTTTTCTAGGGAGTACTCTTTTCTGAAAGAAGCACCAATCTATTTTTCTTTATTTGTACATAGTGTCACAACTTTGACCCAAAGGTCCAGAGATATTTTAGGGCGATTGGCATAGTACTCGGAGATTGATTGTAAGCATGATTTTCATTAGTTGTCACACTAATTGTAAGCAAGAGCGGATGGAAGATTAGGTTAGTGTGAACCTTACCTTAAACCCTACCACCGTCGTTGAAACGAGGCAAGTGTCGAGGGAACCATGGAGAACGGCGGGGAAGTGATGTCGCACCATCCGTCCTCCTCTTGCGGTGGGAGAATGAATACTCCCGTGGCTCCGGCTGGCTCTGCACCCTCACAAATGACACACCGTACTCGATCGATTTGTTCTCCTCTAGATGCTCGACTTTCGACCTGTACGCCCACCACCTTCGCCTAACTTTTGCCTCGGGCGAATCTGTCTGCTCCATCGCCTAGAGGAGATACTCGATGAACTCGAAGGACTGCGGCGTGACTGCCGCCGAGGAGTACATCGTCGCCCTCATCGCCGCCATCTCGCTCTTTCGCATACATTGCCACATGGCCCTCACCATCCTCGAAATCTCCCACTCATTGTCAAACCAAATAATGATCTCCTTCAACCTGGCTAACTTTGCCTGGTCACCACCGGCGATCTGCCGATTCGCTGATGCATACTCTCCATAGATGTCGTTCTGAGAGGTCCGGTGCTAGCTAAGGAAGGTGGGAGGAGAGACGGTGGTCTTGCAATATATAAGAGGGAGAGGCGATACAGTGGTTTTGCAACAGAGAAGATGGATAGGAGAGGGGGTGTTTTTGCAATGGAGAAGAGGGAGAGGAGAGACGGTGGTTTTGGAATGGAGATGATGGAGAGGAGAGGAGGTGGTTTGCAATGTAGAAGAAGGAGAGGAGCGTGTGGCATGGATTCAGGATTGGACGAGAGGACCACCGCGCTGTGGCTGGATCAAAATCAAAATCAATTTACCCTTCAATTAAGAAAGCGACCCCACATTAACTAGTCTCCCGTTTATTCTGGGTCATAATTGACCATGATTTTCACAAATAAAATATATGTTATATGTTGCAAAAATAATATAATTTGAAAGTACATTCAGATACGAACCAAATGATAAAAAAATTTGTGACATGCATTCACATTTTGCTTGTCAAATACAGTACGTGGTCAAACTTTGACCCAAAATATGCAAATCAAAAAAATACTTCCAAGACCAGCGCCGCTCCTGTCCTCTTAAACCACCGCCGCTCCTCTCATGTTCCAATCTAAATCTAGTGCCGCTCCTCTCCCGTTCTAATCCAAAACCAGCGCCGCTCCCCTCCTCTTCCATTCAAAAACCACCGCCGGCAAGTGAAGTTGTTGTGGAGAAGTAGATCGATGGAGGAGTACAACCGATACGTGAGGATCGCAGAAGGCGACCCTGTGAAGCTAGCTAGGATGTCGGAGATACAGTCTTGGTTTGACAACAAGGGCCAACTAGCGGCGACGGTGATATCCATGGACAAATATCTGCAACAGAGCGAAAGGCGGCGATACTCCCGAAGGGAGTTGCGCCGAAGTCCATAGAGATGCTCCTCTGGGCCATGGAGCAAATAGATTCACCGTATCCAATCGTGAGGCGGCGGTGGTGGGAGTATCGATCCCAGATGGATCATCCACCAGAGATTGAAGGATCGAGCATCTACAGGGTGTCGTTTGTGAGGGTGTCATGCTATAGTGAGCCGGTGGAATCTTCGTCGACCGAACCCAACTTCAAGAGGAGAAAAGTAGTTGGCCCGACGACGCTTCCCCGCCATCCTCTGCCGCCGAGGAATAGGAGGGGACTCCCCCCCAGCCCAATAGTTGGGCATGTTGTGAATGGTTAGGAGGAGCATAGGGTTGTCAGTATTTGTAGGTTGTGAATTGTGTCTTGTGTTGTGTATTTTGAGAGTACTTTCAGATATGAATGTCTTTTGAATTTCAGATTTGTAGTATTGATCATATGAAGTATTTTATGAATTCTAGAGATCTATTTTTAGCACTTAAAAAAATATAGTTTCATGGGAGTATAAAAGTGCAGACAATGTGATTCTCAGACAAGAAACAACAAGTTTCAGTTTCAGATAAGAAACTGCAGGTTCAGTTTGAGATAAGAAGCTGCAACTTTCAGAGGCACAACATTTGTATTAACACGGCCTTTTCAAACAGGGATAACATCATGTTGGAAGTTTTATTCATGGGCGAAAATGGAACTACCAGACAGTTAACATCATGCTGATCAACATTCATGCATAGCACATCTTCATATGAAGCACAGTCAAAAAGATATGTTATTTTCAAAATGCCCACACAATGTCGAGCATGCGAAAAACAGAGAAAACGAGGGACGAAGTTTTGGCAAGTGTTGGACATGGTGTGCATAGATGACAATGGGGACCAACATGACAATAATGGCTGAGGCAAAAAAATTGGAGATATTTTCCCTGCATCAGGTGTAATCGAACCCGGGCGGAACAGCGGTCGGGTATGTCACTTGGCCACTGGGATAGTTCAGTAGTTTCAGTGCAAATAAGGCAATGCCTCAGGTGGTACTATCTCGTCCTGTGCCTTTCTGTGCTCACCATGGCGCCACTGTCTGCCGTTGTGAACATGCTGAACAAATGAGAGGAATCTGGAGAGGACTATACGTGGAAAGGCGGACAGTCGGGACCCACCAGGTCTTTGGCCGTACGCAAGCAAGTGCCTCATTGAAAAAATACTTCCTCATAATGCTATAATAATGATTGGGCCCACGGGTTTGTCAACATAGTTACATTTTTAGGTGCTTCAACGTAGTTACTAAAGGAGATACATTTACAACGAAGCCGGGGATCTAGAAGGTATCATTTATTATCACTGGGGCAGCAAGTATCAGCCTGGTTGTGGGTTGCCCCATCCAGGCTTTCTTTTTTAACATGCGCAGCCCATGACATGCCGGTTTGTATTTTCTTTAGGGACATCATGTATCTATCGGCCTATGGACCTCCCATCCGAGCTTTTATTTCTCCTGAAACGTCGGCAGCCCAACTTATGTATTTTTTTGAAGAAAACACAGAGGTATGTTCTATTTTTCTATATAAGAATAGGAACGCCTGGTCCAACTTATGTTTCCCTTCTAACTATATTATATAGATTTAAATTATTTTATATGTTATTACATATTATTGTTATTGTCATCATATATTTAACAGATACTTACATATGTAAGAAAACAATATGCCACATCTTATTAACTTATAAATTAATTTCTTAGCAATCAAACCATGGATTTTTTTGGCAAGGAAAATCCTGGAGATTGTGTACAAAAGCTTGGTAAGATTTAAGGAACAATGTAATAATAAATCACTTGTTATTTAAATGTATTTATAACAAAATGACCAGCCCCTGTTTATTTTTTGATAACATTGTTGCGCCCAACCCAACATTATAATTATAATCAGCCCAGCAAAATCGTGCATTTCCAGAAAGTGCAAATGGCCTGTAATTTTTTAGGAAAAAAATAAATGGTCTGCATGGACGCTACATTATTTGTTCACCTAGCCCAACAAATTGACTGTAATTCTAAACAGAAGAGATCGAATTTGTTGTAAATTCTGAAAAAATGGGTTGAATATGTGCCACATTTTTGGAGGCTGAAATGTGGGCCAATAGGTCGAAGCCAACGCAAGTCGTTGTCAACTTAGTCAACAATTGATTCTGACATTGTTAGCCCTTGGATTTACATCCAACGACCGACATCCATCTTCAATCTCTCATCTTCTTCCTCGAGTGCCACCGGGACCACCTGCTCCCCCCTCCTGTTGCTAGCAGCTCTGCTTAGCATGCTTCACTGTGAAGTGCTACCCCATCGCCGCCAGGCCATCCCTCCACACCTCATGTTCTTCTCCACCGACTGACGAACCACACTGCACCAGAACCAGTTAACCCTCGTACACCTCTCCGTCTGCGACTCCACTCCCGTGTCTTCCCATCTCTGGCTCATTGCTGTCCGGGGCCTTTCCATCGTCCACCGCCTTGGATGTGCTCGGCGCGGCGTAGTCAACGTGGTCAATGAATGACATCCATTAAAAGTGGACTGTACGTGGAGAGGCTGACAGCTGGGTCCATGGCCGCACCCAAGGAAATGCCTCCTTATTACGCACAAAATAATGATTCCTCCACCTGACAGTTGGGACCCACCGGAAGGGCCTCTGTATTTCGCGAAAAAATGTTCCCCTTGCTGACAGGTCAGAGCCACCAGCTATATCTTCGCACGCAAGGAAGTACCTCCTTATTACACAAAAAAAAATGAATACTCCCCCTGCTAGCTGGGACCCACCCTAGTGGGAGGCTGACTTGGGGGCTACTAAGTTGACATGGACGGAGGGCTTTGTCAACTTAGTCAATATGAACTATTCTAGCTCCACAGTCGTATGATGTCCATCCAACAGCCGTAGTGGTTCTTCAACCTCTGGTCTTCTTGCTCTAGCCACCCAAACCAGCGTTGGTCGTGCCGCCTGCTCCTGCCTCCCGTGGTTGGTTGTGCTGCCGCAGAGGCCTCATCGCCCCCTACTACTCCCACCGCTGGCCAGGCCATCCCTCCACTCACCACACCCCCTGTTATTCTGCGGCAACGGCCGCCCCACACTGAAGCCAAACCAGTGAACCCTCACACTCCTCTCCGCGTGGGCATCCACTTCTGCTTCTTCCCCAGCTCCATATCATCCCCTTCCTAGGCCTTGCCATCGTCCAGCGCCTTGGTGCTCTCAATGTGGCGTGGTCAATGTGGTCAACGAACAACTTCCATCGGAAGAGTACTGTCCGTGGAGAGGCTAACAGCTGGGTCCATGGCCGTAGCAAGGAAATGTCTCCTTATTACTCGGAAAATAACGATTCCTCCACCTGACAGCAGGGACCCACCAGAGGGGCCACCGTATTTCGCAAATAAAATGTTTCCCACCTGACTGTTGGGACCCACCAGCTACATCTTCGCATGCAAGGAAGGGCCTGACAATCGGGGCCTACCTCCTTGAAGCGTACATAGCATTGTCATTCTAGTCGCGAATGTCTACGTACATATGTTCGGTCTGTCTGCAGGCTACAGCGATGAACCGTGGCCGTGTAAGGAAGGGCACATGTCGTAGTATAGGCGCGCACTTGTCGTAGTAGAGACGCGCACATAGCATGTACACATATGTACAGCTAGGGTGCAAGAAAGTAAATACGGCCATGTACGTACATATGGGTGGGGTCTCGAACGCCTACTCATGCATACGTTCGGCCAGGGCTCATGTACATGGCTGGGTCGAAACGGAGAAACTGCGTCATCGTGTTCATCGGGAGCCAACCGGCTTGGACAGAACAGCCGATCAAAACGAGGCCTAGTGTACCGCAGAACGAAGGAAACGGCCTTGTGTTCGACCGACCACGGCCGAAACAGGATCCTGTAAATCGGGAGGGGTCTAGCGTACCGCAAAACATAGGAAACAGACTTCTCTTGGACCTCATATAGTCGAAACGGGGTCCTGTTGATCGGGAGGGTTGTGGCGTACCACAAAACGAAGGAAACAGACTTGTGTTGGAGCGCTACGGTCGAAACGGGGGTCATGTTCATTGGGAGGGGTGTGGCGTACCGCAAAACGGGACTCCACGGGATACTGTTCATCTCCACCGTCGACTGCATCCTTGGGCTACTGTTCACACACCATCGACCTCCTCCGGCCTCCACCTGCGACTATTCATCCACGGCCTCCTGTTCATCCAGCCTCCACCGCTCCTCCACCGGCTACTGTTCAACCATCCCTCTCCATGGGGTTCTATTCAACCACCCCTCCACGTACTACTGTTCATCCAGCCCTCCACTAGCTACTGTTCAACCAGCCCTCCACGGGGTCCTGTTCATCCAGCCCTCCATGGGGTCATGTTCATCCACCCCCAACCGGCTCGATCGGGGTCCTGTTCATCTAGCAACAATGGCCTCTACTACCATGGGGTCCTGTTCATCCAACCCCCACCGGGAACTATTCATCCAACCCCCCC